>NC_041402.2:34295587-34595587 GCF_900747795.2 Erpetoichthys calabaricus
CATCTGACGTCTGAAGAAAGCCCATCAACACTCACCAACTCATGTATTGTGCAACTGGGTCCATCCCCAGCGGCTGCATTATGTCTGGCCCTGGCACCTGTTCAGTTCGCAGTCACAAGGACTTCAGAGGGGCTAAAGTTGGCACTGAATGTTACAGGCACACAGATGCCTTCTGTACAAGACTTACAAAACACACGCTAACTTAGAAAAGCAAACAGTCTTATTGAAGGCCTCAGCCATCCCACACAGTCCTCCATACACCAGTAGATTCAGGGTCCATTTTCAACCTCAGGTCATATGACTGCTCAGCTGGCACTCATCTTGACCACTGCAGGGGTCCTTCCTGTGGCATAGCATCTGATGTGTGTATTTAATGTATGACGTTGGACTCAAGGTCTTCTGCTGTTGGTGTTGCGCTGATGTCACTGGTCGGATACATTTTATTGTACGTGAATAGAAGACAAAATATTTAAAGGCGAACTTGAACTAGAAATGCAGATCTGTGCTTATTATACTGTAGAAATGAAAACCAGGGGAGCAGGCAGGCCATTTAGCTTTGCAGCTAAGGCATCAGACTCTTCTTATTATTTCTCCTCATCTTTTTCCACTTCTCTGTGGAGTCGATGTGCTTGATCAACCTTCTCCATTCGCCTAGGTCCAACACCTCCTCGCCAGCCAAGCGCTTTTCCTTCAGATTTTCTTTTTCTTTATTCATTCTCCTCCACTTTGGCCTCCCTCCCTTTCTCTTCCCATGCACCTCCATTCCCATCACTCTTTTGCCCACACTCTCCTCATCACATGTCCATACCACTCCAATCTACTTTTCAGTCCTTTCTTTGATATCTCTTCCACTTTTGTTCTACCTCTCATGGTCTCATTTCTTATTCTGTCCTTTATTGTCCACACTTCCATCGTAACCTTCTCATTTCTGCCACTTTTAACTTCTTCTCCTGTGCTCCTTTCACTTCCTGTGTCTCCAGCTCCATACATCATTGCTGGTCTTACCACTGCCTTAAAAACTTGACCTCTGACCTTCACCTTAATTCTCTGATCACACACACCACACTCTTGATACCTTCTTCCAATTGTTCCATCCACACTGCACTCTATGGGTCATCTCTGCATCTAATTCTCCTTCTTGAGCTACCACTGACCATAGATATTTAAACTTATCTGCCCTTTTTCACAGGTGGCTAACTTCTGAATTCTGATCACCATTAAACCTCAAATATCCACTCTTTTTCCATTGGTTCATTGTCATTCTAAAAGGTGAACTGCTCCCTCAGTCTGAGGTGGCGCCCCCTCTGGATCAGGTTTTCTTCAAGCACCTCTCTGTTTTTCCCCTCCAAGTGGGTTTCCGCCTTTTACTTCAAAGTATCTGCTGTCTAGCCATTCTGCCCTAAACACCTGATTGATGGAGTGCTGCTGAGGTGGTCTTCCTTCAGAGAGGTGTGACTTCGGACATTTTTTTAGAATGACCATTGAGTTACTCGTTATCTTCCCTGACTTATTTATGCCCTTCTTGTCCTGTTCCTCAGTTTGGCTTGATAGCCAACTCTAGGATGAGCCCTGGTGGTCCCAGACCTCTTCAAATTTCAAAATTATAAAGGCCAATGTGTTTCTGGGAACACTCAAAGGTTTTGTAGTGGTTTGATCCCTTTGCCCTGATCTATGTCTCCCCAGATTTGATCATGGTGGTCTACAGAATGTTCCTTGGACTTTGTGGCTTGATTTTAGTCCTGACATGCAGTGTGAATTGCGGACCTTCTACACACAGGTGTGTTTGTCCAATCAATTCAATTTGCCACAGGTGGACTCCATTCAAGTTCTAGACATATTTTGAAGGAAAACTCTGGATGCATCTCAACAGAATTTGGAACATCACAGGAAAGGCTCTGAATCAGGTCAGGTCAGGTTGGGGAGCAGGCATTGGTACAATGCATTGCTGCACCCACCACATGCCAAAACAGCTCATAATCCTGACTGGTAACCCCCCAGGGAGACACACATAGTCCAGTCCCACCCTCCATAAGTGACCAGGTGTTACATGGGCATCCCCTTGGCCTGGTCCAACCACTCGGGTCCTCAGCAATAAGGATCATGTGGGCTGGATCACCCTTGGGTAATCACCCCATATGGTTGTAGTGCCATAACTGATGCTCCCTCACAATGCAGGTAATGTGCCTCATTCGGGACTCCATGACCAACCGCTCATTCAACACAAAGCCAAACCAGTGGTATCCAAGGATTCTCTGAAGAGACACAGGACCAAAGGAGTCCAGTGTTCATCTCAGGTCACTGGATAGCATCCATGTCTCACAACCATATAGCAAGACAGGAAGCACCAGGACTCTAAAGACTTGGACCTTCGTCCTTTTGCAAGATATCAGGAGCACCAAACACCCCTTTCCAGCGACCCCATGACCCCCCCCCATGCTCTCCCAATCTGTCTACTGACTTCATAGGAAGAGTCACCAGAGACATGAATGTCACTACCAAGGTAAGCATAATTGCATATATGAGAGATTTCAGCTTTTGATTTTAATTAAATTTGCAAACCTTTCTGAAAGCACATCTTCACTTTGTCATTATGGGCTATTGGGTGTAGATTGATGGGCAAACATGGCATCCATTTAAAATAAAACCATGCAGAAAGTGAAGGGGTCTGAGTACTGTCTGTTATCTGTTATTCTAATATAGAAATCTGTGGGTTCAGAGAGGACAACAGAAAGTTGAATATCTGGAATAAAAGCTCAGCGACAAAGAGGGAATAGAGTCCATGCCTCTGGAGCTGTTAGCAAGAAGCAATGCCCAGTGTGCCACCCACAACGTCACCTCCACCCGCTATCTATTTATTTCTTGATGTTGCTCAGTCCACTACAGAGTCGGGAGTAGTGGGCTCTGTCATCATTATTCTTTCATTGATTTTCTTTAAAGCTGTCAGGATGAACTGGATTCTAGCAAAGCAGCATCAAGAACAAAGCTGAAGGAAACCTTGAACTTCTTTGAAGATCACACTCAAGTTTAAGCTCACACGCACCTCAGCTTGCTTTTTTTTCTTCTGGTGCTAATTTTCAACCAAATATCTGCATCTTTGGGGTTCGGGAAAAAAATCACAATACTTGAAGTAAAAGCGCACAGTTTATGGGAAAATACGCCAACTCTGCTCAGACAATGGCCTGCTCAGTACACCCTTAGGTGATGGCATCAATAGAAAAGATGGAGGAGTGGGCAACACATCTCTCTTTTATAAAAGGAAATCCTGAGACGAGATGAGACTTTTTTGAAGAGATTTTTTCAAGTCCCGCGAGATGAGACTTTTGCCATGAGATTTGATCAAGTCCCGCCCTCCTCTCAACCATTTTCAACTACGCCCACAGTCCTCTCACCGCTCATTCGTGTAAATGCTTTTCTCAGACTCAGTTCCTGTGCTCTCAGCTCTTATAAATTTTTATGTTTTCCTCACTTTAAGATCCCAAATAAAGAAGACTTATTATGTCCAAATCTTATTGAAGAATTTCATCCCAAGGGGTTATCAACAGAAGAAATGAGTACACGGGCAATCCTAGCACAGAAAAAACGATGAAGTCAAATGAATTAACGCGAAAATTATCGATTGGTTACACGTCAAATCGGTTAAATGCGTATCCATAGACTATGCTGAAACAGTTGGTGGTGATGGTGCGGAAGATGAAAACATCAACTTACAATATCACGTAGAATATCTACAACCGTTAACACCGTCCAGTCTTCCACCACATGAATTACTGTAGAAAGAAGGACGTATCCAAGAAAGGTAATGAAGTACATCTTCAGGGGATAACATTAGACACCAAAGGAGATCATGATATGCTATTCCTATAAATACGTTAAGTTTCCCGTTAAAAAAGCTTTTGCAAAGAAAATGAACAAATCACAGAGACTAACATTCAAAAAAGCTGGTTTATTTATTAGAGAGAAAGAAACAAAATTCACTCTCGGGCAGTTATATGTTACTTGCTGTAATGTAAAATAGTTAGTTCTATTATGCACATGTAACAATTCCCATGAAAATAACAATCTGTTTAAATTATACCTCCGCATCCCCATACGCGAGTGGCAGAAACGCAAAGTGGCTAGCGCGTAAGCAGTGAAGTGAGCTGGGGGCAAAGCCCCCTAGTTGGACATAAGAAAAAAAAGTCACAGTTGTCCTCACCAACAAAACGCGACTTCTCATATACGGTATTATGGTGATTCTTTACATTAATGTTTCTCTTTCATAGATTCAGAAACAGGCTGCCGACTCTGGAAAAAGAAAAGAAACATCGCCCAGCAGGACTCGTTTCCTGTGAACGTAAAACAAAAAATCAGTTTATGAGTACTGAATATCTCTCTCTCTCTCTATATATATATATATTCACGGCATTCGTAGTCTGAATCACAATCTGATTGTATGGGTGGTTACCCACACACCGTGGCGCAACGTTAGGGGCTTCGCCTCTAGTGCTGACGTCCGAGGTTCGATTCCCGAGAGGGAGTGCAGTAGAGTGTGTACGCCTGATGAGCCCAGAATTAGGGCGAAACACGTGTCGCGTACTCTTTGCATTATTTGACAGTAAACTATTTCAACCACATATATATATATATATATATATATATATATATATACAGTATATAAAATCCAACGTCTGTCTGTATGTCTGTCCGCTTTTCACGAGAAAACTACTTAAAGGATTTAGATGAGGTTTTTTCTAGATTTTGCTTGAAAATTCCGGTTTATTTTGCGACTTCTCTCGTTGTGCTATGTATCATAGTTCACTTGCAGTGTCGATTTATTTGAGTGAATTCGAGAGACACGCAGCGGGCGGAGGGGAGGGAGAGGAGCCTTTCTCACTCACATGCCAGCCTCAGGGCGTATCTTACCTCTGCTTAGCTAGCGAATGAGAGAAATACTTCACGGATTTAGATCGGGTTGTTTTCTATAATTTGAACATTCCGGTTGATTTTGCAACTTCTCTCATTGCGCCAAGAATCTATATTCACACTAATCCAAGACAGAGGCTGTGGGCTGAGGAGAGGGGGAAGCATGACGTCAGGAGTGGGGAGCCAGGCGGGACTCTCCTCACTGTCCTACTTCACTACTACATGGGTGGAGCCGCAGGGGATGGTTAGTCAATGATAAAAACAAAAGTGGTAAAGGGAATTGTTTTGTACGATACAGCAAAATAAACCAAGTGAGAAAAATAAAATGAATTACATGCATCCAAAGCTGTGCATGTGAGAAGAAGCTTACAAAGCTTTCCATGTTTGTTCAGCACTGCCCCAGTCAGCCATTACTGGTGGTCCTCAAGTACCTCAGGTTGAAGGTTTTAAGAGAAGACAACAAACATTAAGATACTCCTGCTGATCTTCCCTTCTCTGCTTACAGCACAGTCGACCAACAAGCAAGGAGGCTCTCTGTCTTATCAAGGTAATGGCTTCATTAAATGTTATTCATTAAGTGTCATTTATTTGTTTCTTTTCAAGTTGATTAATGTACTTATGCGCTGCCCTGCATTAACTTTTAATTTTAGATAAAAAAAATGTATTAAGGTAAAAAATAGGTGACTGCTGCTTCACCTTAATGATGTTTTCCATTATTTCTTCTGGGTGATTTGGACTCACTGTGCTTCACTCCCTTTTGGTCCATAACAGCATTAAATACTCTGGCAGGGAGCGGCCTGGACCACCCATCTGAGGGCTGAAGAACGGACACCTCTATAGTATCAAGGGCACCAGGCCCTTCAGATAGTCAAGCTCAGCTGTACTGTAGGTGGTACAGATGTGAGAGCTGCTGCCTCATAGATCTGGCATGCTGGGTCTCAGTCCTGGGCCTGGTTTGGTTCACATCTGCAGGGAGCTTTCTCAGAGTATCTCAGACATGTGCAGATGTTATATGGATTGGCTCCACGTGGGTGGGTACTTTATCCTTGAAATCTAATTTTTAAGGTCACAGCTATAATGTCAAGGAGACGATCTGGGGAGTTATATGAATAACAAAAATAAGATGTGAGCACATTACAATTAATGCCAATATGTGTGATCAGAATTTGAAATGCTCACTGGATTTGTCAGTGTTACTACCTGGGAGTGGTGGCATCATAATGTTGACGTTCATTTTAAAGCTGCGCAACTGAAATGATTCACTCCAATATCAAGAATCTAATGGTGGGTCATTCTGAACAAACCTCTAATAGCATGTCCAAGCTGAATTCAAATGTTAATACCTGAAAATGGACATCTAGACACGTGTGACCATCTCACTGGCACCTGCAAGTCTCTTATCGACAGCAGCAGCTAACCAGTACCCAAGGCAAAAGGAGTTATGTGCGGCCATCTATACACCTCTCCATCACTGCCGTGACAAATAATCTATCTATCTATCTATCTATCTATCTATCTATCTATCTATCTATCTATCTATCTATCTATCTATCTATCTATCTATCTATCTATCTATCTATCTATCTATCTATCTATCTATCTATCTATCTATCTATCTATCTATCTATCTATCTGTTATATAGCACCTTTCATCTATCTATCTATCTATCTATCTATCTATCTATCTATCTATCTATCTATCTATCTATCTATCTATCTATCTATCTATCTATCTATCTATCTATCTATCTATCTATCTATCTATCTATCTATCTATCTGTTATATAGCACCTTTCATCTATCTATCTATCTATCTATCTATCTATCTATCTATCTATCTATCTATCTATCTATCTATCTATCTATCTATCTATCTATCTATCTATCTATCTATCTATCTATCTATCTATCTATCTATCATGCCAATATAATTATTACTTCCTAAAAGTAGTCACTTGGTAGTTCTTTTCCTCTTACGGTCCTCTCAAGTTGTTTCCCGATGGATGTCTACTAACACAGACTCACTGTAATACAGTATCTCCCCGTTTGATTGTTGTCCTGGTGGGACATCCCCCCATGTTCATCAGAGACTACTTCCATGTTCTCAAGGGGAAGAAATCCAAATAAGAGTGTAGGAAATTGATTTTGTAGGACCTGATACACCTGACTGATATGTAGGAGGAGAGAAGCCTTTCAGTTAGTTCTGTGTATTCCCAAAAAACTGCAGGACACTCTTTATATTTTTTCAATAAAAGATGGAGCTGTATTCTTTTGCTTTTAGTTACCTGCTCATGGTCATGACCATATATGGAGTCACTTGACCTTGTATATTTCTGTCAAGGCCTTTTAAACAACAACTTTCTATCATCTGGACAATAAAAAGGTCATCTTCCTGTGTTTCTACATACTGTATAAAGTTCGGGCTTTTTCGAAGGAAAGAAAAAAGTAAGATTGTGAGCAAAACATTAAGAAGGAGGAAGGCTGTCATTTTAAATTCAAAATATACTTCAAATAATATTTGAGCACGTCATAAAACAAATATAACCTATTATACATTAATTTTTTTTCAAAACGGTGTTTCTCACTGAATCTCGCAGAAACAGTTTGTGGTAGAGAACTTCCAGTTTCACCAGTGGATTCAGCAGATCTAAATCGATGAAGTCCACTGAGTGTTGGAGGATTTTGCTGCAGGCCAGTGTCCCCCTTAAGCTCCTCTTTCTTGCTCCTCTCGGTAAAGCTATGAGACCTCATTTGCGGACTAGTGTTCCATGTTTAGCTTGAGAGAAGTCAGTTCAACTTGGAAATGAGGAAATTGCCGAATGTGAAATAAACAGGTGAGATCAGCAGGTCCCGAGCGGTCATTCTCCGCGAGTGAAGGGGGCACAGAGTGGCTCACGTGTGTCCCCCTGAATGTGCTGCCTGTACAAACAGCGCATCTCCGTCGCACGTCACATCTACACCACTGGGGCAAAATATTTCAGAAACAAAGAGGCCTCTTTGATAAAGTAAAAATCTAATCACAGAACGCACCTTAATGTTACGCCGTGTGCACTTTTTGTAACGTTTTTGAGTGCTTAATTCATCACAATCACAAAAACAATGCCAACTAAATTTTTTTCTGTCATTTAATTGTTATTAATGGTACTTGTGTACTTTTTCGTAATTTCAGCGTTTGAAATGTGCTAAGTAAAGAACGTAAATAGATTTTAGAACTTTGTGACTGCGACGTAAAGATGTAGCAGAGGACGTTGTGACTCAAACTCGCTTGAGCTTTGTGCCCCCCAAAGCGCCAGCCTAAATGCCACACTATGTCCATGAGTGGACTGATGTGGGTCTTTTCGGCTTTGACAGGCTTCATCCTCCTCCATAACCCGGTTTGGGATTGAACAGAATTACAAATGCTCCGGTAGCTCAGGGTCTAGAGCTGAACGTGTCTCCCAAATGGGTGTCACGTGTGTCACCGGTTATTCTAAAACGTGAATGGCTGACTGAGAACCCGAATCCTTCGTTTTAGTTCATCTCAAGCAGTTCTCTCTTTTCTTGGCTAGTGGACAAAGGATCGTCCCGACAGGTCCGGCGCACTTTCCCACCGCCAGCCAGACGAGCTCCTGAGCATGCGCAGTCTGACAGAGTCTGTCTGCTCCAGAAAAAATGCTTTTGCCTCCAAGACATATCTGCCGCGTGAGAGCCTCTGTGATTAATTATAAATTTGGTGAAACCAACATTAAAATACGGCATCAATGTTTGGAAACATCCACGAGCAGAAGTGCATTATGTTAATGAGAGTGACTGGCCTTCATTATTCCATTTAACGAGGGGCCCATATGTCAGGCAGCGGCGCTTCTCTGCTAAGTCAGGTGGGAGGCCTGAAGTGCTGGAATGGAAGGCAGAATACAAACTGGGGGTAGTCCTGATGGCACGGCCCAAACTACAATAACGGGGCAGGGGGGTTTGGGGATGGCATTCGCATCGCTTTGAGATGAATGAGCCCATTTCATTTAACGTTTTGGCTCGTGGAGAGTCGGAAGCTTGTCGCAGAAGCATTGGTGCCAGGCAAGCAGCAAAGATGAAAGTGGGAAATACCTGAGTGACATTAAATAAGCGGCGACACTAACATTATGTGACATTGAGGACTGAGAACGAATCTAAACTAGCAGACAGACAAACGTTAAACCGTACAGTGTAAGGTTCATCTGCCTAAGATACCAGCGACGACAGACAACGTCCATCGGTCACTAAAAGGCCAGTGAGGAATGGGATTTTAAAACATGTCCAAGTCACACTCATCCTGACAATTTCAGGTCTCTGGAGGAGGAAGAGGAAGTTGGGAGCCCACCACATGACAAACCACCTGGATTAGAAACAACAACATTTATTTCTATAGCACGTTTTCATACAAATGATGTAACTCCAAACTGGGCCCTCTTAACAGCATTAGAAGACCCCCAGGCAAAGCACTGCACTGGGACCCCTACCTACACAATCACTCAGCAAGTCACAACATACACAGATTAGCATGGGGCCCATGCATTAAGATAGCCCTGGCTCAAAGTGCTTTACAAGATGAAGAAAGAAATAATATAGATTATTAATATAGATTAGTATTGCCTTAATAGAGATTAGGCAATACTAAGTAAAAAAGAATAAGGTGAGGTCCGATGGCGAGGAGGACAGAAAACAAACAAAAAAAAAAACTCTAGAGGGCGGGAGGAAAAAAAAATCTGCAGGGGTTTCAAGGCCAGGAGACCACCCGGCCCCCCCACTGGGCATTCTACCTAACATAAATAATCTCAATCAGTCCTCGTGAAAGAATTTGATGATGATGATGGTCATGTGGATATCTGACCTTAAATCCATCAATGTAGGGACTGCATGGTGCCTGATCAGGTGGTGGTGGCACAGATTGGCACCACAGAAAAACAGAAAAAGAACAGCAGAGGAAGAAGGGGTCAGTATGGATTGTGGAACCGTGATAGAAATGGTAATTCAATGCATATATAGAATATCAGAGTTATACTAAAATGAAGTTATGAGAAAGCCATGTTAAAGTAATGTGTTTTAGCAGTTTTTTAAAGTGCCCCACTATATTAGCCTGGCAAATTCCTACTGGCAGGCTATTCCAGATTTTAGGTGCATATCAGCAGAAGGCCGTCTCACCACTTCTTTTAAGTTTATCTCTTGGAATTCTAAGCAGACACTCATTTGAAGACCTAAGGTTACGATTTGGAGTGTAAGGTGACAGGCATTCTGAGATATAGGATGGAGCAGATTATTTAAGACTTTGTAAACCATAAACAGTATTTTAAAGTCAATTCTAAATGACACAGGTAACCAGTGTAGTGACATCAAAACTGGAGAGATGTGCTCCGATTTTCTTTTCCTAGTTAAGATTCCAGCAGCTGCATTCTGCACTCGTTGCAACTGATTGATGTCTTTTTTAGGTGGTCCTGAGAGGAGTGCGTTACAGTAAACAAAAGCGTGAACTAATTTCTCAGCATCTTGCAATGTTATATGAGGTCTAACTTTTGCTGTATTTCTTAAGTGAAAAAACGCTGTCCTTAGTGATCTGATTAATATCCATCCATCCATCCAGTTTCCAAACCGCTGAATCCGAACACAGGGTCACGGGGGTCTGCTGGAGCCAATCCCAGCCAACACAGGGCACAAGGCAGGAACCAATCCCGGGCAGGGTGCCACCGCAGGATCTGATTAATATGTGATTTTAAATTCAGGTCAGAGTCAATAGCTACCTCCAAATTCTTTACCTCCTAAAGGATCATGTTTATTTCTAATATCCTTGTTATATCCATTTTTGCCAATCACTAAAATTTCTGTTTTCTTTTTATTTAGTTTGAGAAAATTACTACTCACCCAAGGAGAAAAATGTCCATTTGAAAATAAAAGAGTAATAGAAATGAGGGTCCAACTGACTGCATGGCTGTGCAAAAATGGGGTACAGTGCCTAAGACTTTGGACTTATGGTTTCACAGGTACAAATTCACAGGGGTGGAGTGGTGTCTCTGAGGCTGGTATCCCGAAGGTTGCCGGTTCGAATCCCAGTCAGTGCCAAAAGAGATCCTACTCTGCTGGGCCCTTGAGCAAGGCCCTTAACCTGTAATTGCTCCAGGGGGCGCTGTACAATGGCTGACCCTGCGCTCTGACCCCAAGGGGTATGCGAAAAAAACTAACAAACACTGTAAGTCGCTCTGGATAAGAGCGTCTGCTAAATGATGTAAATGTAAATGTAAATCCCACTACTGACACCATGAGCCAGTCCCTTTACCGGCCTGTGCTCCAATTGGAAAAACGTTAGCAATGTGACCAATTGTATTTCAGACGAGCTGTCCCCCGCAGCACTGCCCACGTAGTAGTCAAACAGGACAAACTCTACAAATCAGTAAAAAAAATAAAATAAAATGTAATCATTTGTGGTTGGCACAGTGGCGCATTGCTGCCTCGCAGTTAGGAGACCTGGGTTTGCTTCCCGGGTCCTCCCTGCGTGGAGTTTGCATGTTCTCCCTGTGTCTGTGTGGGTTTCCTCCCACAGTCCAAAGACATGCAGGTTAGGTACATTGGCGATCCTAAATTGTCCCTAGTGTGTGCTTGGTGTGCATGTGCCCTGCGGTGGGCTGGCACCCTGCCCGGGGTTTGTTCCCTGCCTTGTGCCCTGTGTTGGCTGGGATTGGCTCCAGCAGACCCCCGTGACCTGTGTTAGGATGTAGCGGGTTGGACACTGACTGACGGACTGTAATCATTTGTATTGAGGAGAATTTCTATTGATAGCCTTCATGTCCAAGGGCCACTTGATATACAATATTTTTGGTTTTGTGAGAATGTAGCGGTGATATGGAGTGTTGTTTAGAGCAGGTCCCATAGCTAGCAGGGATAAGCACACAAGCTTTCTGACCATTTAGAAATGGATCAGCTGTATAAGCAAACAAAGAATGAAACAGGAGGAATAAGCTTTAAACCAAACTTTTCTTAAACAAGAACCTTTTTTGCTGTATCAGCTTTTGTCTCTATTTTTGTGTGAACCGTTTTACTTTGAATTGTTATTAGTTTTTAAAAACGAAGAATCTGTGGAATCATTTTAACGTGTCAAGCTATTGCTGAATCCCATGAAGCAAACTGAAGCGGCAGAACTTTGGTAATTTTGGGTCAATGCAGCTACGCTGATGTTTGCTCAGTTATGCTGTCATCTTTCGCAAGTCGCTTTGTATAAACACGTCTGCTAAATAAATAACCAGAAATGGAATCTTCCAGATGTGCAGGTGACATCTGAGAACGGTAAGGTGTCTGATGAGTCCCCAACTCTGGTCCTGGAGGGCCGCTGTGGCTGCTGGTTTTCAAACTAAGGCTTTTCTTAATTAGCGACCGTTTTTTTGCTGCTAATTAACTCTTTTGAATTCATTTTAATTGACTTGTTTTTTAAGATTTGTTCCCCTGAATTTCTTCATTGTTCTTCTGAATTGCTTCTTTTCTTCCCTTAAACAGAAATGAAATGTGAAGTGAGGGAGCCGACAGAAGACCAACAAAGTCAGGGCCTTAAACTCCAACCAGCTACTCAATGAGGTGCCGAGTCTTGTTGTTAATTAAACCCGATCTTTAAATCCATGGCTTGTTGCTGCTCTCACTGTGCAATAGTTGATTGTTGATTTTCTCTTTTCTGTTAAAATGTTTTGTAAACCTGAGAAGATAAACATTCCTGAGACCTTCATCTTTCTTTATTTTCAGATATTGCACTTTGGACACCAGTTATTTTGGCCCATTTTGTATCTTGTTATTGTTTGGCTGCTAATTAAAGAAAAAAAAAACAATCAAGGGGTCGGAGTCTTCAAGAGCAAATCAAATAAAATGAATTTGAAAGGAGTTAATTAGCAGCAAAAACAGGACACTCATTAAAAAAAGGGTTAGAATGAAAACCTGCAGCCACTGCGGCCCTCCAGGACCAGAGTTGGGGACCCCTGTTCTTGAGGATACTGTGGTCGAGTGAAAGAACTGCAAGTCGCCACTGAATAAGGTCGAGGCGTTCCAGATTAATAATTTATTTTTAACTCGAATCAAAATGTGGTTCAGAAGAAAAAGCTTCCGAACAAGGCAAGGGGACAGAGAGACAGTCAGAAAGGAACTCGGTTCGGTTCAAGGCTGAACACCTCCACTCGGCAGCTGTGAGCTTGGGGACCACAAAGGGGCGGAGTCAGTTGCCCTCAATGGGCGTCTTCTCTGTGCTGCGTAGAAACAAGAGAGGAGAGTATTAGCGACAGCGCCCCTCTTAACATTCCTCTGATGAGCCCGGAGAGTGGTCCACAGATGCGTGACAATACATAAAATGTCCTGTTGACTCCAAGAAATTTGAAACTCGTCACCCACTCCATAGCATCCCTTCCTAACACAGACAGGAACGAGGCTCGTAAAAACCGTAGAGCACTAAATTCTGGTACAGGTCAAATACTCATTTGACACTAGCAGGTGATTGGAGATTGAACTGTATAATATCGTGCCCATCGTCTTAACAGTTTTTGGAAAAAGACAACACAAAATGTGTCTATTTGGTTAACTTAAAGAACTTGATTGGGGAAAAGAACAGGAAATATTGAAATATACTGTAAGTGCCATTTAGAGGCAAAAAAGAGAACACGTTCATACAGTCATATGAAAAAGTCTGGGAACCCCTCTCAGCCTGCATAATAATTGACTCTCCTTTCAACAAAAAAGATAACAGTGGTATGTCTTTCATTTCCTAGGAACATCTGAGTACTGCGGTGTTTTCTGAACAAAGATATTTAGTGATGCAGTATTTAGTTGTATGAAATTAAATCAAATGTGAAAAACTGGCTGTGCAAAAATGTGGGTCCCCTAGTACTTTTGCTGATTTGAATGCCTGTCACTGCTCAATACTGATTACTTGCATCACCAAATTGGTTGGATTAGCTCGTTACACCTTGATCTTCATGGACAGGTGTGTCCAATCATGAGATATAAAGGTATTTAAGGTGGTCAGGGCCGGATTAAGAGCTTTGGGGGCCCGTAGCACATTTCAAATTTGGGGGCCCTTTTGGTCTGCATCATCTGAAGTTTAGATTCTGAACAGTTCAAACCGGACTAAATAATTATTTTACTCTCGATTATAAAAAGAATCTTATAATATTTATGTGAATTTTATGTGTTGGGCCCCTAAAGTTTTGTTGTGTAAGAAATTTACAGTTTAAAAACATAAAGATAATAATTTTAAAGACCAGTTTTTCAATGCTACACTTTTTCATTAAATATTGGGTCCACCATTTGGGGGCCCCCGAAATTGCGGGGCCCGTAGCATATGCTACATGTGCCTATTGGTTAATCCGGCACTGAAGGTGGTCAACTGCAAGTTGTGCTTCCCTTTGACTCTTCTCTGAAGAGTGACAGCATGGGATCCTCAAAGCAACTCTCAGAAGATCTGAAAACAAAGATTGTTCAGTCTCATGATGTAGGGAAAGGCTACAAAAAGCTATCTCAGAGGTTTAAACTGTCAGTTTCAACTGTAAGGAATGGAATCAGGAAATGGAAGGCCACAGGCACAGTTGCTGTTAAACCCAGCAGGTCTGGCAGGCCAAGAAAAATCCAGGAGCGGCATATGAGCAGGATTGTGAGAATGGTTACAGACAACCCACAGATCACCTCCAAAGACCTGCAAGAACATCTTGCTGCAGATGGTGTATCTGTACATCGTTCTACAATTCAGCGCAATTTGCACAAAGAACATCTGTATGGCAGGGTGATGAGAAAGAAGCTCTTTCTGTACTCACACCACAAACAGAGTCGCTTGTTGTATGCAAATGTCCATTTAGACAAGCCAGATTCATTTTGGAACAAAGTGGTTTGGACTGATGAGACACAAATTGAGTTATTTGGTCATAACAAAAAGCGCTTTGCATGGCAGAAGAAGAACACCGCATTCCAAGAAAAACACCTGCTACCTACTGTCACATTTGGTGGAGGTTCCATCATGCTGTGGGGCTGTGTGGCCAGTTCAGGGACTGGGGCCCTAGTTAAAGACAAGAGTTGGATGAATTCAACCCAATATCAACAAATTCTTCAGGATAATGTTCAAGCATCAGTCACAAAGTTGAAGTTACGCGGGGGTTGGATATTCCAACAAGACAATAACCCAAAACACAGTTCGAAATCTACAAAGGCATTCATGCAGAGTGAGAAGTACAATGTTCTTGAATGGCCGTCACAGTCCCCTGACTTGAATATCATCGAAAATCTATGGGATGATTTGAAGCAGGCTGTCCATGCTCAGCAGCCATCAAATTGAACTGAACTGGAGAGATTTTGTATGAAGAATGGTCAGAAATACCTCCATCCAGAATCCAGACACTCATCAAAGGCAGCCTAAAATGCAGCATTTGGTGTATCCCTTGACACCGAGGTCAGGCTGGTGACAACCAAAAAAAATGACCTTCCAGCTCTGAGGTGACAGAAAGCAGACAGGCTGGCATCTTCTATCTCTCTTTGGAACGTGCCAAGGGTAAAGCCTGGCAAGAGAAAAAAATGTAAGTGAATCTCAAGAGCTGGGAAATGTGACACGAGGACCTACTTAAAGACAACAAAGCTGAAGCCCTGCACTGCATTCGTACTGCGTGTGGTGAGTGTGTAAACTGCGCTCTCCATGGATGTTGTGTGGCAAGAGGTTATCTTTCTTCTTTTGTTTTTAAGTGATGTGTGTTTGTTTATGTGGAAACTGCCCTGTGACCTTCGCCATCCTCCTCCACCTCGTGTGTGTGTGTGTGTGTTGGACGGCGGATTGTCCTCAAAGCATACAGATATTGCTTTCCTCCTTGACAGTCAGGCACTTAAGAAGCACCTGATTCATCATGAACATGTCCTTTGATTGCTTTCTCTTGGGCGTGCAAAGCAATTACTCACTTGAAAGCATAAAAGCAAAGGTGACAAACTGGCAGCTGGACACGTTTCTCACTTCTGTGTGTCAAAATACAGTTTGTTCACTTTCAGTGAAAAAAAAACAAAAATCCTGACACCCCAAGGGGGGCAGCTAGGATCAACTTAAAGAGGTAGAAGCTGGACTCGTTCATCGGGCATGGGTGATTTGGGTTCACGCTTTTTGGATTTCAAATTTCAGGAAGCAATGACTGTCAGCTGCATATAACCCGCCACCGCCATTGAAGACAATGACTCTCATTTAGGGCTGGAGTGCAGAAACAAAGCTGTGCGAGAATCTAAAGCTTCATTCATTAAACATGCGCTCACCATCAAGCACTGAGCTCAGGCCGTGGCATAATAAATCACGGCAAATGATAAGCACCTTGAACATATTCGTAAAATTATTATAAAAAAGGCCAAGAAAGGCCATTCGTTGCAATTGGAGTGACCCCATCGGCACAGACTGTGTGCCCTACAAGGGCAATAAAGAAGAAAAACAAACAGCGTCAGCGGTTGAAAATGAGTTGTTGTATTTGGAAACGCTGGCAGGCAGAGTCAGGAAGACGTAAAGTAAGTGCAACCTGGGGACTGGCACAGGAGAGTCGATCCCGAGTTACAAATCAGTAATTAACCTTAGATGGACAGCTGTTCTGTCAAAATATACGGTAAATGAGCATCGAAACATCAACATCCACTACTGCCCTGAACGTTCAACCATCCAGCTCCTCCCAAAAAGATCAGACTCCTCCTCAACCATCCAGCTCCTCCCAAAAGATCAGACTCCTCCTCACCCATCCAGCTCCTCCAAAAAGATCAGACTCCTCCTCAACCATCCAGCTCCTCCCAAAAGATCAGACTCCACCTCAACCATCTAGCTCCTCCCAAAAGATCAGGCTCCTTAATCATCCAGCTACTCCCAAAAGATCAGACTCCTCCACAACCATCCAACTCCTCCCAAAAGATCAGACTCCACCTCAATCATACAGCTCCTCCCAATATATCAGACTACTCCTCACCCATTCAGCTCCTCCCAAAAGATCAGACTCCTTCTCAACCATCCAGCTCCTCCCAAAAGATCAGACTCCACCTCAACCATCTAGCTCCTCCCAAAAGATCAGACTCCTCAACCATCCAACTCCTCCCAAAAGTTCAGACTCCACCTCAACCATACAGCTCCTCCCAAAAGATCAGACTCCACCTCAACCATCTAGCTCCTCCCAAAAGATCAGACTCCTTAATCATTCAGTTCCTCCCAAAAGATCAGACTCCTCCTCAAAAGATCAGACTCCTCCTCAACCAGCTCCTCCCAAAAGATCAGACTCCTCCTCAGTCAACCAGCCCCTCCCAAAAGATCTGACTCCTCCTCATTCCACAGACTACAGTGAGGGATTCCTGAAATATCCTACTAACAAGCTGCGCTGCAAAGGGTCAACGTCGAAATTCCATCACGTTATCTCATGTTGACGAATATGCCTATAAGGTTGTCCTGCTGGGGCTTTTGGCAATATTGTCTACTTGCAGACCCACAGTTCCATGGGGTTCAGGTTTAACACTTCAATTACTGTACTAAAGACAGACAGGCATAACTAACCAATGGTCTGTAGTTTGGCACAACAATCTGACAAGCTGAAGGAACACCAGCTGTCAGCTACTGAGCACACTCACTGTCACAAGGGCCCTCGGCCCACATTGTCTTGGGAAACTCAGAGAATAATGGATTATCTGAAGAAAGCACTTTTAGGTGTGAGAGAATGTGCCGGCGTAACTGGCATTAAGTAGTCTCCCATTTACAGCCATCCAGGATTATTTTTTAGTTATTTTAATTGCATTACAACGGCTAAAATGCCCAGGAATATTTTATTAAGTTTCAGTTAAGTAGGAAATGTCACCATTGCACAACTGTGACGTGGTTAACATCGTCACCCCCATCATGTGAATGGAACCTTCTGAAATGAAAAGGCCGTGTTCGTTTGGGCGCACTCTCAGTTCTGTGAAGGGAGGGCTTATCTTTTGGTTTCCTATAATGTTTCATTTGTTGATTTAATAATAATTTTTGTTTTAATTTTTAAAATGTAAATATGTTTTGTATTTCATGGCACGCAGGTGATGTAAACATTTTGTATTACAGGTATGTGTTATATTTAATGTTTTCTTAAAAAGTTCTGTAATGGCTGTTGTGAGGGTATACAGGTGATGAGACCCTTTACTTGTTTTGCATTAAAGTGAAATAAAACGTTACAGACGTGTTGGACGAAACCTTTTGTGGCCTCTGTCTTGAACCTAAAGTCACAACGCAGAGGGCTACCAGAGATGGAGGTGACACCAGGACAATGGGCTGGGAGAGAACCAAGCCAGGGACTCAGCACCAAGTGGTTGCCCAGATATTTATTTGTTGTCCATTTGTGTCTTTGGTGACTCTTCCTATGAAGTCAGTGGATGGATTTGGAGAGCATGGGGGGGTCATGAGGTCGCTGGAAATACAAACAGCAATGAGTACAACACCACACATGAGATACAACATGGCACAACAGACACAGAATAAGAAGCTCGCATCCTGTTTCTGAGGGGCCTTCTTTAATCTGCCTTATGATCCAAATCCAAAACTAGAATACCATGGAGCAAGCACTTAATGGTCCTGCCATGGGCAAGTGAGAAAAGCCACTATGCATGTGTCTGTATCTTCAATAATATTATTTGTCTTTCTAAGGCGACATGTGTTCCATCATACATCCTGAGCAGACCAGAAGAGTACTGTGTGCCGGTCATATTTGAAGCTGATTTCACCATCTACTGCCTTAAGCTGCCCAGCTGCAGTACCAGGATGAAATGGTTCCATTTAGGATGGGCACCAACATACGCATACAGTATGTGGCACTCCCGATATCTCTGCAAAAGGATGAAGGTCCAAGTCTATAGAGTCCTGGTGCTTCCTGTCTTGCTATATTGTTGCAAGACATGGACGTTATTCAATGACCTGAGATGAAGACTGCACTCCTTTGGTACTGTGTCTCTTCGGAGAATCCTTGGGTGCCATTGGTTTGACTTTGTTTCGAATGAATGGTTGCTCATGGAGTCTCGAATGAGGCACATTACCCACATTGTGAGGGAGCATCAGTTATGTGGTGCAATTCTCCAAGGGTGATCCAACTTACAGGATCCTCATTGTTGAGGACATGAGTGGCTGGACCAGGCCAAGGGGACGTCCATGTAACACCTGGCTGTGCCAGATAGAGGGTCATTTCTGGAGGGTGGGACTGGACCTGCCATGTCTGGCTTTGCCAACTGGGATCTCAAGCTGTTACATCGTGTGGTGGGTACGGCAACATGCTGTACCAATGCCTGCTCCCCAACCTGACCTGTCCATCTTTCCATGTTGTGAGCTACAGAGTGGCGAGAGATAACTGAGCTCATGTCTTACTAAGCACCTTTTATTGTAAGCAGTAATGTGCTAGTAATGTTGATGGTCAGGAGTTATTATTAAATTACAATCAGCGGCTGGACCGACTGTCCATTTACAGTTAGATGCAATCCCGCCATCTACTTGCAGCAACATCTAATAACTTATTACCTTGTTGTCATGATTTGTTTTTGCTGCTGATTCTGTAGTATTATCTTGCACTTGACTTGGAGGGGATTGAGGTTGAGGATTCTGCTTCTGTCATCATCCATTCATCCATCCATTATCCAACCCGCTATATCCTAATACAGGGTCACGGGGGTCTGCTGGAGCCAATCCCAGCCAACACAGGGCACAAGGCAGGAACAAACCCCGGGCAGGGCGCCAGGCAACAGCAGGGTGCGTACACACACACCAAGCACACACTAGGGACAATTTAGGATCGCCAATGTACCTAACCTGCATGTCTTTGGGCTGTGGGAGGAAACCCATGCAGACGCGGGGAGAACATGCAAACTCCACGCAGGGAGGACCCGGGAAACGAACCCGGGTCTCCTAAGTGCGAGGCAGCAGCGGTACCACTGCGCCACCATGTGGCCCACATCATCAGTTGCTCAAAATTCTTAATAGTGTAGGTGCTGTGTTGCTTTTGCAATGCCTTGGACACCATTTGAGGCCTTTAATTTGAGATTTGGCCTGCTGCCCTGTCTTCCTAGGGGTGTGACCTGTTCGCATAGCTAAGTTTATCCTGCGGATACTGAAACTCCATCATAAACCTTTGCTCAAAGTCTCCTTGCATGTTTTCTTTTGCTTTTAAACTTTTGCTTGTTCTCTCAACCTCAATTTCTGGCTTTGGTTTCTGTTTTCGAGTTTATAACTTGAACTCTTGTTGTTTTGCTTTTCTACGTGTTCTGCTTAAAGCATTTACCACTGCCAGGACTCTTGTGGATGGGCTCTTTTATTAATGAGACATGCTTCAGAAACGTATGCTTTCTCATGTGGGAATTTCCTACCTCATTTTCGGTAATCCACTCACTTGCAAAATCACTGGATCATAATAATAAAAAAAAAAACAACAAAAGAGTTGTGAAAGCATTTCAGGTGGGATCTCCCCTACCACATTCAGAGGCGGCCTACTGACCACACCTAACACAAGTGTAAATGTAAAAGCCATCAGACCATACTAATCATCCAGGAGCAGTTGTGATTACCAAAGTAATGTCACATGTACGGTGATCCGTTATGTTACACACAAACTTGACTTGAGCAGCGCAGCGCAGGCTGCATTTCCACCAATATGAGCTCTCTGACTGCTTGATATCAGTTTTTTACTCCTAATAAAAGGATTACATTAATCATGTCAGAAAGCACAATGGATATGTGTTTGTTCACATACAGTATGTAGTAGATACAGAAGACATGGCTCTGCTGTGAATTGCTTGTTGTACTGTAGATCCAAGCAACTATAGGCCAGTAAGCTTAACATGCATCACAGGAAAATGAATGGAAGGAATTATTAAGGACTAGACATTAAGCCCGTTACAACAGTAGTCCATAAACATTAGTAGGAACAGTCTATAAGAAATGGCAAGGGACCTTTTACCTCTTTAAATTTTTTCCGTAAAATGCCTGTAATTTTCTCTGACAGTAATACTGGCGTTGCTGTCCGTAATATGCGTTTAATTTTCTGTTACAACAGTGTGCAATCAGCTGATTCTCCCCAGCAACTGATGTAATGTGCGTGAAAATAAATCCACTTTTAAAAGTCATCGTATTGTAATATCATGAAAATTCGTATATTTAAGAAAACCCCTTCAACGACTGACACTTTACACTTTACCTGGCCAAGCTTCTTAATCGCAAATCTGATATCCTCTGAGTGAACACTTGCACAACAACAAACACTAATCCCACCTCTTTGAGGAAGCTGGTCTCCACGTCTCGGTACCCGATTGGATTTTTCGTGTTTTATGTTTTAGGTCTTACCTCATTTTCCGAAGGCCGATTGGATATTTTATAAGTCCCGCCCTCTCTGTCTTATGTGACGCGTCAGGCGGCCTTTGAAGCATCACACCGGGCCCCGCGCATGCGCACTTCACCAGAAGACACACACACACGGACACTGGACGCACACAGGGATTTTATTAAAGAGGATAAGATTGAGCAGCACCTGGCAAGGACAGGAGTTATTAGGAACAGTCAGTATGAGCTCAGAAGAGGGAGGTCGTGTTTTATTAACATGCTGGAATTCTATGAGGAGGCAACAAAAGGATACGATCAAAGTGGAGCGTATGATATTATTTATCTGGACTTTCAGAAAGCATTTGGTGAGGTACCACATGAGAGGTTGGGCATCAAATTAAAAGAAGTGGGAGTTCTGGGTGATGTTTTTAGATGGGTGCAGAATTGGCTCAGACACAGGAAGTAGAGGGCTATGGTGCGAGGAACCTCAATAGAACTGGCTGATGTTAAGAGAGGTGTTCTACAGGGCTCAATGCTAGGGCCGCTGCTATTTTTAATATATATAAATGATTTAGATAGGAATACAAGTAACAAGCTGGTTAAGTTTGCAGATGATGCCAAGATAGGTGGATTAGCAGATAATTTGGAATATGTTATATACAGTACAATACAATACAATTTATTTTTGTACAGCCCAAAATCACACAGGAAGTGCCGCAATGGGCTTTAACAGGCCCTGCCTCTTGACAGCCCCCCAGCCTTGACTCTCTAAGAAGACAAGGAAAAACTCCCCAAAAAAAAACCTTGTAGGGAAAAAATGGAAGAAACCTTGGGAAAGGCATTTCAAAGAGAGACCCCTTTCCAGGTAGGTTGGGCGTGCAGTGGGTGTCAAAAAGAAGGGGGCTCAATACAATACAATACAATACACAGAACAGAACAAATCCTCAATACAGTATAGAAATAAAAATTTTAGAAGTACGGAGCAGAATTTAACAGTAGATGATATCACATAAGAAGATTTAGATTTGTTTAGAGTCCTGGAGACCTCATCCATCAAGCTGCCTCCCCCATTTGGCCATTCCATGGCTGAAACAGCGCTGGGCCAGCCAATCCAATGAAAGGACCCCTCTTTCCCACGATTCCTGTGATCCTCCATCAGAGATGACTTTACCTTAGGCAGGCAAAACAACTTGACAGGTGGGCCGTGGCACCAAGTGCCAAATTTTTGTACCAAGAAGAGAAACAGAATAGGTGAAGGTTAGTGAAAACTTATAACTATTACATTACTTATGTTTTAGTGCTAATGACTAACAACAGAGATGCAGTATGTACAGTTAATCAGCAGCTCTAGTCAGGGTGTGCTAAACTGAAGTAGTGAATCTTCAGCCGGGATTTAAAAGCTGAGTCCGAAGGGGCATCTCTTATAGTAGCAGGCAGACCATTCCACAGTTTAGGGGCCCTGTAACTAAAAGCTCAACCTCCCAGTGTTATTTTATTAATCCTTGGAATCATTACAGATCATATCATTACAGAAGGACTTGGATAGCATACAGGCTTGGGCAGATTTATGGCAGATGAAATTTAATTTTAGTAAACGTAAAGAATTACAGAAAGAGAGTAAAAATGTGAGGTTTGAATACACAATGGGCGGTCTGAAAATGGAGAGAACACTTTATGAGAAGGATCTAGGAGTCATAGTGAACTCTAAGCTATCGACTTCCAGACAGTGTTCAGAAGCCATTAAGTAGGCTAACAGAATATCAGGTTATATAGCACCCTGATGTGTGGAGTACAAGGCCAAGGAGGTTATGTTTAACCTTTACAACACACTGGTGAGGCTTCATCTGGAGTACTGGGTGCAGTTTTGGGCTACAAAAAGGACATAGCAGCACTAGAAAAAGTCCAGAGAAGATCAACTAGGCTGATTCCAGGGCTACAGGAGATGAATTATGAGGAAAGATTAAAAGAGCTGAGCCTTTACAGTTTAAGCAAAAGAAGATTAAGAGGTGACATGACTGAAGTGTTTAAAATTATGAAGGGAATCAGTACAGTGGATCAAGACGGTGACTTTAAAATGAGTTCATCAAGAACACGGGGACACAGTTGGAAATTTGTTAAGGGTAAATTTCGCACAAACATTAGGAAGTTTAACTTTACACAAAGAACGATAGACATTTGGAATAAGCTACCAAGTAGTGTGGTAGACAGTAAGATGTTGGGGACTTTCAAAACTCGACTTGATGTTTTTTTGGAAGAAATAAGTGAATAGGACTGGCGAGCTTTGTTGGGCAGAATGGCCTGTTCTCGTCTAGAGTGTCCTAATGCTTTCTTTAACTCTTTCAGGGCTGATGTCGAGTTTTGTCGAAAATCAGGGGTAGAGGACAATAATTGGCTGTAAATTGTAATAAAACTCGCCCTTTCTTTTTAGTTCAACTCTCTTTGCTTGAAGGAAAGTTACGTAGCTTTGTTGATTTGACCTCGAGTCCCTGTGCGTGCGCGTGAGTAGTGAAGAGCAAACAGCCTCTAAAATGGCATGAACATCTGATGAAACTAAAGCAGATGTGCAAAACAAAATTCTCCATGGATGTTTTACATATTATCGCTGAATCGCTCTCTGACTTTTCAGACTCTGAGTTTGATGCAAGTGATCTGGAGATGGATATCGAAAAGTGAGGTACCAGCATCAGCCAATCGGTCCTCAGCTGATCGTGCTGCTGAACACGTTCTTGTAGATGATACACTTACAGCAACATTCGCCTAAGAGGACTACCACTTATGATGACAAGAGGTACAAACCATATTGCGTCACACCGCAACTGCTGTGCGAAGACAGAGAGGTAGCCAGCCCTCCGTGCATTCCTGCTGGCCATCGAGCCGCCACTGCTGCCAGAGATGCCAATCAGGCGCCAACAGCAGCCACAGCACATAGCAACAGATGTTTTATGTTGATTTATGTGTGAAACCACTGCATTGTGTGCTTTTCAGAAAACTGAGTTTTTTGGAAAATATATTCAGCCCTCAAAGAGTTAAACTCTGTTTCACACGTTGCACACTTTAGGATGGCATTTTCTGCCAACTCCTTTGGCAGTCGCTTCCTCAAAAAACCCCAAGTTTGCAAGTCGCACTGAACGCTTAAAATAAACCCTTGCCCTAAGCAGATCAGTAAAATTTTGAATATTCAAAGTGAATATACTATTAACAACAGCAACAAATGTGTACCACTGTCTTAAAAATGGCACCTAGAACATGAAACTTCTCACAACAAGTTGGTCGCCTGTGTGAGCTCACAAGTGTGATGATCTGAAAATAAGCTGATCAGAAATCGCTACCTCATTTCGACTTCATTAAGCAATGCAATGTACAGAGCCAAAATGGAAATGCTTAAAAAAAAACAAACGTTTTTAGTGTAGTTAGTTGTCACGCAGGTCCTGGCTCTGGTGAGGTAAGCAGTTCCACTCTGGCGCATGATGAAGTGCTGACATGTCTTCTCTTTCCCCTGTAGCACTGTAAGGATCCCTAAAGACATTGCCTAGCTCCGCCCACAAGACTCTGAAAAGACTCCGCCCCTTCTGGTGCCAACAATATAAACACAGCCAATGAGGGAATGAGGTGTCAAACTTTGACCCAGTAAAGAGGAGGAGAGAGCGCCACCTATCCACAGCCACCTGTCGCTGTGACACAAGAGGCTGTTAAGAGCCGTTTTCACCACTCTGTGCGGATATCTCTTTGGTACAATTCAACGGGGTGGTGCCCCCTAACCTTTTTCCTGCCTACAGTATGATGATCTCCTCTCCCGGTCACATTACATAATTTAGTTTAGTTTATTTATAAAACACACATAACCAATGCTGGCCCAAAAAAAGCATTAAAAGACAAGATAAAGACACAAGATACAAATCTAACCCAACAGAATTCTTAAGATAAAACTAGACAAAAGTCATAACATGTAAAACATATAAATTAATAAACATACGAAATGAACCCAATTTATTGAAAAGCCAAAGAGAAAAGATGTGTTTTCAGGCTGGCTTTAAAAATGGCCCCAGTTGTCGCAGACCTGACGTCAGCAGGTAGATTGCTGCGTAGCCCCGGGGCAGCTGTTGCAGAAGTATGTGCACCTTTAAGCTTTAGGCGAGTCCTCAGCATCACTTAGAGGGTCTAATCAGAGGGTCTCAGTTGGCCAGATGGAATGTAATGATTGCAGAGGGATGGAAGGTACAAATCTGTTTAGGCACTTAAAAACAAACTTTTAACAATTAAATATGTATAGATGGTTTGGACATACGGTGGCGCAGTGGTAGCGCTGCTGCCTCGCAGTTAGGAGACCCGGGTTCGCTTCCCGGGTCCTCCCTGCGTAGAGTTTGCATGTTCTCCCCGTGTCTGCATGGGTTTCCTCCCACAGTCCAAAGACATGCAGGTTAGGTGGATTGGCGATTCTAAATTGTCCCTAGTGTGTGCTTGGTGTGTGGGTGTGTTTGTGTGTGTCTTGTGGTGGGCTGGCACCCTGCCCGGGGTTTGTTTCCTGCCCTGTGTTGGCTGGGATTGGCTCCAGCAGACCCCCATGTAGTTAGGATATAGCAGGTTGGATGATGGATGGAATTTTAAAGTATTGCGTCACTTGTATAGTATTGTATTGTATTGCATTGATCTCCTTCTTTTTGACACCCACTGCACGCCCAACCTACCTGGAAAGGAGTCTCTCTTTGAAATGCCTTTCCCAAGGTTTCTTCCATTTTTCCCTACAAGGTTTTTTTGGGAGTTTTTCCTTGTCTTCTTAGAGAGTCAAGGCTGGGGGCTGTCAAGAGGCAGGGCCTGTTAAAGCCCATTGCGGCACTTCTTGTGTGATTTTGGGCTATACAAAATAAATTGTATTGTATTGTATTGTATTTACTGTGGTGGGCTGGCGCCCTGCCCGGGGTTTGTTTCCTGCCTTGAGCCCTGTGTAGGCTGGGATTGGCTCCAGCAGACCCCCGTGACCCTGTAGTTAGGATATAGCAGGTTGGATAATGGATGGATGGATGTACAGTATTGTATTTTTTAACAGGCCACAGGGGTCTGTGGGAGTATGGAAGAGCTTATCCCAGCTAGCATAGAGTACAAGGCAGGATCAAACCCTGGACAGGGCACCAGTCCATCAGAAGGTGAACACACACACACACACACACACACGCACACACACACACACACACACACACACACACACACACACACACACACATAAACCCCAACCATACACTTGGGCCACTTTAGGATCACCAGTTCAACTCATGACCTTTGGGACTGTGGAAGAAAACCCACGCAGGGAACCCTGGTCTCCTTACTGTGAGACAGCTGCGCTACCACTGTGCCACTGTGCCACACCAAAGTATTACATATAGGAAGTAAAAATGTGAGGTTTGAATACACAATGGGAGGTCTGAAAATCAAGAGTACACCTTATTGAAAAGACTTAGGGGTCACAGTGGACTCTAAGCTGTCGACTGCCAGACACCGTTCAGAAGCCATTAAGAAGGCTAACAGAATGTCAGGTTATATAGCATCTTGATGTGTGGAGTACAAGGCCAAGGAGGTTCTGCTCAAGCTTTATAACACACTGGTGAGGCCTCATCTGGAGTACTGGGTTTTGGACTCCAGGCTACAAAAAGGACATAGCAGCAGTAGAAAAAGTCCAGAGAAGAGCGACCAGGTTGATTCCAGGGCTACAGAGAATGAATTATGAGGAAAGATTAAAAGAGCTGAGCCTATACCAGCGGTTCTCAAACTGTGGGGCGAAGGGGGGAAGTAACAAAAAAGGGGGCGTGAATGTTGCTATATGTGGCGTAATTTCGCTATTCGTAGGGAAATTTTAAACTTGTAGCGGTGTATCGGCAGCAAAAAATATAGGAATAAATTTTATTAGGGTTTCAAAAAAACGTTAGTGGGGTGCGATTAAAACTGTTATGAAAACTCGGGTCACAAATACTTAAAGGTGGAGAAACGCTGGCCTATACAGTTTAAGCAAAAGAAGATTTAGAGGTGACATGACTAAAGTGTTTAAAATTATGAAGGGAATTTGTCCAGTGGATCGAGGCTGTGAATTTAAAATGAGTCCATCAAGAACACGGGGACACAGTTGGAAACTTGTTAAGGGGAAATTTCATACAAACATTAGGAAGCTTTACTCCACACAAAGAACCATAGACCAAGTAGTGTGGCAGACAGGAGGACTTTAGGGGCTTTGAAAAGTCGACTTGATGTTTTTTTAGAAGAAATAAGTGTTGGGTCCGATTGTTCTAATGAGAGTTTCAGCCCACTCTGTGGAAATTTGCCATGTTTGTTATGAAATTTCTTGCAGCTTCTTGGTTCCACTGTCCCTTCTCAAATTCAGTATTCCATTCTGGGCACCACAACGTGAGGATTAGGGGACAAGACCACACAGATTGAAGAAATCAGATCATAACACAAGGGTCAGTATCAGGGGGGCAGTGGCTCCAGTTTGAAATTGCATGAAGTTCGGCACGTTGCAAAGAAAACGTGTCCTCTTGAAGTGACAGCCCTTCACTTTGAGAATTGCCTCCCTCACTCTCACTTTGTGTTCTTTACACAAAGAACGATAGACAGCTGGAATAAGAGAGCAAGTAGTGTGGTAGACGGGAGGACTTTAGGGACTTTCAAAACTCGACTAGAAGTAAGTGGACAGGACTGGCCAGCTTTGTTGGGCTGAATGGCCTGTTCTCGTCTAGAGTGTTCTAATGTTCTAAAAAGAATTATGAATGAACATAAGTACAATTAATTGTATAAATTCTATATCATTGCCTGTCAAGCCAACAATCTCTTTTTCTGAATTTTAGAAATTTTAAGACCGCCGTAAAAATATCACAATGTGGCAATTTAATATATAGAATGAAACAGTAGTTTAAAAGAACAAAGACTTTGTTTAGCCAGCATTGTGTGAGGCTGTAATAGAGACCACTGTTCAAAAACCCATTTTCAGGGGTGCTGCCTCTGCTGCATGTTAATCCCCCCCCCCACCCCTTAAAAGTTGTTACTGTGACCACAGTGAGCAGCTAAAGTAAAGGAATGGCTAAATCCCCCAGAAGATCGTCCATTTAGAGCTCGGGGTGAGTGATTAGCAGATGGACAGCTAGATACAGCCAGAGGTGGGAGTCCATTGTGAATGAGAATAATTTATTTATTTATAAAGCACTTTAAAAACAACCTCAAGGCTGACCAAAGTGCTGTACAAAGAAAAACAACACATAAACACATAAGAGCTGAAGACATTCTTAATAGAAAGTATAAAAAGTGTACAAATAGCCAACATATTATACAGGGTTAAAAGCCAGAGAGTAAAAATGTGTTTTTAAAAAGGATTTAAAGGCAGCTAGCGAAGGAGCCTGCCTAACATGCAATGGCAAATCGTTCCAGAGTTTTGGGACTGCAACTGAAAAAGCTCGCTCACCTCGGAGTTTGCATCATGCCCTGGGAACGCGTAAAAGCATCTGGTCTGCTGACCTGAGGGAGCGACATGGTACGTAAGGGTGCAGCAGTTCCAACAAATAAAGAGGGGCACACCCATTAAGAGATTTAAAAACAAATACAAGGATCTTAAAATGGATTCGAAAACGAATTGGAAGCCAGTGGAGGGAAGGCAAAATCGGGGTAACATGCTCATGCTTTCTTGTGCCAGTTAAAAATCGAGCAGCAGCGTTTTGCACCAGCTGTAGGCGAGCCATGGAGGCCTGGCTAATTCCAAAAAGAAGCGCATTACAGTAATCTAGACGAGATGTTATAAAAGCATGTATCACTGTTTCAAGGTTGCGCTTAGGCAACACAGGCTTGATTTTTGACAGCCGCCTCAACTGGAAAAAGCAAGATTTTACCACTGCATTCACATGGCTATCAAGTTTAAAAGTGGAGTCCATTTTTTACACCTAAATTTGTGATCATGGATTTCTCAAATTGAGCCACAGTGGAAAGGTCGATGCAAGGGGTCCCGCTGGTGCTATTGGGCCTAAATAGCATGACTTCTGTTTTGTTCTCATTAAAATTTAGAACATTTAGTGCCATCCAACTCCTTATGTCAGTAAGGCAATCAAGCAGGGGCTGGACAGAACATGGACCTTGGCGATTCAGTGGGAAATACACCTGACAGTCATCTGCATAAAGATGAAAGGAAATACCGTGTTTCCGAAAAATAGCGCCGAGTGGCAGCAGGTACAAGGAGAACAGAAGAGGTCCGAGGATGGAGCCCTGTGGTACCCCCCAGGGGAGGGCAACAGAGGTGGAAGTAAAATCATCAATACTGAAACAAAAACTTCTATCTGAAAGATAGGACCTAAACCATTGGAGAGCTGAACCTGTGATGCCCACCCACTGCTCCAGCCTAGAGATGAGGATCTCATGGTCGATCGTGTCAAACGCAGCTGTTAAATCCAAAAGCATAAGTAGTACACAGTCACCAGAGTCCACTGTCAAAAGAATATCATTAAAAAGAGAATAAGCAACGCCGAGAGTGGCTACAATAAGATTACTTTGGCTGCTATGCTCACAACAGCCCCTAGGGGGCCACAATAAATGGAGTGAACCTAATAGGGCTGATTGCCTTGGGGACACCACTAGAGCAATGGGTGTCATGAGGTAGACACGTCATTGGCCTTTATACAGCCTGGAGTCCACCAGACTTACCGTATTGAGTAACATGTTAGTTAAATGTGTGTGGCAAAGATGATGGCAAGGCAGTTCTAAAAACTGCCTACGAAATGAAGTTTAGCATCAATTTTGTGAAACTGTACGTGAAACGACACTCCTGTATTTCGCTCATCACTACTATTAGTTTGAGATGTTATATTTTAAGCGAATTTAGAAAATGAATGGATGGACATCATGATGCAGGAATGACCATTCCACTAAATAGAAAAATTGTGGAGAGCCAACCAGATTGTCGTGTTTATTGTCCAAAATAATAACCAAAATAACTCACGTCCTACAAATCAAATTCAAATCAAAGTCATTTAGGTGGTTAGCCACATGCCAGGCCACTTCTGTCGTGGAGCTCCGTCCACCGGGTAGAACTTGCCAGAAAATGACACCTCCTTCCGTGATGCTCGAGCTTTAATGGTGACTGAACCGGAAGGGGTGGCGTTACATGCCCTCACTGGGTGGTTTCTTGACACTGTGGAGAAAAGAAGCAGATGACAGTGTTAGCAACAGCGCCCCCCTCTCGCCCTGGTGGGTTATTACATACCTCAAGAGAGCCTGTAAGGCAGCATTTCTCAACCTTTAAGTATTTGTGACCCGAGTTTTCATAACATTTTTAATCGTGCCCCCCTAACGTTTTCTTGGAACCCTAATAAAATTTATTCCTATATGTTTTGCTGCCGATACAACGCTACAAGTTTCAAATTTCCCTAAAATAGCAAAGTTACGGCACATATGGCAACATTCGTGCCCCCTTTTTTGTTTGAGAACCGCTGCTGTAAGGAGATTCTCTGACACGTCTGCAGGGCCATCTCAACAGTATCATAGGCCCCCGGGCGAAGCAGCATCCTGGGGCCCCTCTTTGATAGGAAAACAGAAACATCGTGGCATCGGAAGCATCGTATGTCCCCTACGCTCCTGGGCCAGTGCCCATTGTGCCCATGCATTCAGATGACCCTGCACGCGTGTGTGACAATGGATATTTTACATAACAAATGGAGCCGGCTCTGTATTGGTCAAACACGCAGATGGGAATTTCATTGCATTGTGAGCATGTGATAATAATTCTGAAATGACACCATCTTTTTTTTTATCAATGCAAGCCCTTGATATTTTTCAAAATGCCAATGCTATTGCGCACCTCCAGATCATTACTCATTGTGGCAGAGATAAGATGCGATGAAACAGAACGAGGCGTACTTTGTTAGTGTATGTGGGAGTCGCTCAGAGTCTGGTGGATAGAGAGTGACTGAGGAGACACGGTAGTGACTTGACCTGTTTCTTCATGGTAGACTTTCATTCAAGTCTGTTTTATGGTGGGACACATATCGTTTTAGACTTTGATGCCAATACAGTGTTGTAATTTGTAGAAATTGTGAATGATTTGAGTTGTCTTTATAGCATTATCGAATACCGCCAATGGTGCTGTCTCCTGTGATAATATGGTGTCCTGCAGCGATGTCTGTAATTCCCATTCCACCCCACTTACTGCTGATGCTTTCCACAGTCCCTGGATTCAGTTGCTCAACAAGCCATCCAGTTTATTAATCTGTGGTTAAGCAACTATTTGTGAAACCCCACTAAACTGGGGAATAGGTTCATGGCTCCAGGCCAGCAAGGAGTTACAACAATTATGGAACCCAATCAACCACAAAAAGAACAAATCCTCGACTCCTGAGATCAGACAAATTGAAAGGGTGGTAGTGTAGATGACGGATGTGACACTCACATTTCAGCCAGCACTGAGAAAAGTATTAACATTAAAAAAAACATACAGATATTTATGTTCTTACGTTAGCCCTTTTGTGGACTCCAGGGGGCGCTAGTGAGTTAGGCTGAAACCAGTGAAGGGCTTAAATAATTGCAATTGTACACCGGACCAGGTGCTGGTGCTGTCCATTAATATCCTTCTCTCTTTCCTCTGCAGACCAGCAGTCCTGCCTGACTGTTCTGACCTCACATCTTGTTCCAATTCCCAGGATCTCATTTCCTGTTCTGGTTCTCATAATCTTACTTCCTGTTCTGCCTCTCATGATCTCACTTCCTGTTCTGGTTCCTATGAGCTCACGTCCTGTTCTGGCTCTCATGATCTCACTTCCTGTTCTGGTTCCCATGAGCTCACTTCCTGTTCTGGCTCTCATGATCTTACTTCCTGTTCTGGCTATCATTATCTCAATTTTTGTTCCACCTCTCATGATCTCACTTCCTGTTCTAGTTCCCATGATCTCACTTCCTGTTCTGTCTCTCATGATCTTACTTCATTTTCTGGCTCTAATTATCTCACCTCCTGTTCCGGTTCCCCCAATTTCACTTCCTGTTCCGCTTCTCATGATCTCATTTCCTGTTCTGCCTCTCATGACCTCACTTCCTGTTTCAGTTCCCCTGACTTCACTTCCTGTTCTGGTTCTCATGATCTCACTTCATGTCAATCCATTATATAGACGGCATCTTGATTCGGTGCATTCAGTTCTGTTCTGATGTCCGTCTGTAAAGAGTACTTTGGTTCAACGCACCTCTTATTTCAAGTATAAAGGGTGGCTTCCCCAAACCTTAATCTTTGTTTCTTGTGTTTATTCCACAATGGGCAGGAAACTCCCAGGGCTGCAGGGCTACAAATCCATCCCAGCAGAATTCATATTAATGTTATTGCCCAGTGGTGCTCAGGTGTCACCCACTGCACTGGGGTCCCAATCTGGGTGGTTCACCGTGTGGTGGGTGCAGCACCATGCTAGTGCACGCTCCCAACCTCTCTATTCCTCTCCTCCAGTTTTGGAATGAATAGGCAGTGCAGTCCATTAGGGGTCTTTAGTAAGCATGGTGGCCTTTGAACTGTAAAGCCCGAGATTGCTGCTTCAGTGTCCAGCACTATCAAATCCCCTGGCACCATGGACATGCGTACCTTATAGCTACATGCCATACAAAGGCGCTCCATAAGATAAAGTCTGTCTTCCATCCACTTTGAGGAAGAAGAGTTTACGAGGAAGTCTACAGCCGGGAACAAGAGAGTGACCAAGCTGTGGACTAACATGAGCCTCATATCTAGTCACCCAGAGGGTTACTTTAGTGAAAGTGTTGAAAAAGGAGCTGCACAGGAGCCTGGGAGTACCACCGGCCGCTGCTCAACTCCCCCGATTCACGGAAAAATAATTCAAAACTTGGACGTTTGAAGAATCACTACACCCAGACTGCAAAACAATGCCTCCCCGGGACGTGTCAGTGCCCAGGAAGGAAGCACAACTACATGTGTGCCTATCTGTGAGGAATTCAAAATATTCAGCCGCAGAGTCCGACTGGGAAAGAAAGGCCAACGTGAGCGCATGAGTGCAGGTCAGCGGCTCTGGGTCAGGTCCTATACAATGTACAGTACTGTGCAAAAGTTTTAGGCAGGTGTGAAAAAATGCTGTAAACAAAGAATGCTTTCAGAAATATAAATAATTATTGTTTATTGTTATCAATTTACAAAATGCAAAGTGAGCAAACAAAAGACAAATCAAAATCAAATCAATATTTGGTGTTACTACCTTTTGCCTTCAAACCAGCATCAATTCTTAGAGGTCCACTTGCACAAAGTCAGGGATTTTGTAGGATTCTAGTCAGGTGTCTGATCAATCAATTCTACCAAACAGGTGCTAATGATCATCAATGTCACACGTAGGTTGAAACACAGTCATTAACTGAAACAGAAACAGCTGTGTAGGAGGCTTAAAACTGGGTGAGGAACAGCCAAACTCTGCTACCAAGGTGAGGAGGTTGTGGAAGACAGTTTCATGTCATGGCAAGATTGAGCACAGCAACAAGACACAAGGTAGTTCTACTGCATCAGTAAGGTCTCTCCCACTCAAAGATTTCAAAACAGACTGGGGTTTCAAGATGTGCTGTTCAAGCTCTTTTGAAGAAGTACAAAGAAACGGGCAACGTTGAGGATAGTAGACGTAGTGGTCGGCCAAGGAAACTTAGTGCAGCAGATGAAAGACACATCAAGCTTATTACCCTTCAAAATCGGAAGATGTCCAGCAGTGCCATCAGCTCAGAACTGGCAGAAACCAGTGGGACCCAGGTACACCCATCTACTGCCTGGAGAAGTCTGGCCAGAAGTGGTCTTCATGGAAGAGTTGCAGCCAAAAAGCCATACCTCCGACGTGGAAACAAGGCCAAGCGACTCAAGTATGCACGAAAACATAGGAACTGGGGTGCAGCAAAATGGCAGCAGGTGCTCTGGACTGATGAGTCAAAATTTGAAATATTTGGCTGTAGCAGAAGGCAGTTTGTTCATCGAAGGGCTGGAGAGCGGTACAATAATGAGTGTCTGCAGGCAACAGTGAAGCATGGTGGAGGTTCCTTGAACGTTTGGGGCTGCATTTCTGCAAATGGAGTTGGAGATTTGGTCTTGGATTAATGGTGTTCTCAATGCTGAGAAATACAGGCAGATACTTATCCATCATGCAATACCATCAGGGAGGTGTATGATTGGCCCCAAATTTATTCTGCAGCAGGACAACGACCCCAAACATACAGCCAAAGTCATCAAGAACTATCTTCAGCGTAAAGAAGAACAAGAAGTCCTGGAAGTGATGGTATGGCCCCCACAGAGCCCTGATCTCAACATCATCGAGTGTGTCTGGGATTACATGAAGAGACAGAAGGATGTGAGGAAGCCTACATCCACAGAAGATCTGTGGTTAGTTCTCCAAGATGTTTGGAACAACCTACCAGCCGAGTTCCTTCAAAAACTGTTTGCAAGTGTATCTAGAAGAATTGATGCTGTTTTGAAGGCAAAGGGTGGTCACACCAAATATTGATTTGATTTTGATTTCTCTTTTGTTCATTCACTGCATTTTGTTGATTGATGAAAATAAACGATTAACACTTCCATTTTTGAAAGCATTCTTTGTTTATAGCATTTTTTCACACCTGCCTAAAACTTTTGTACAGTACTGTATATAGCGCCTTTGAATTGGTAAAGCCACCTCATTGCCTTCACCTATCCATTAGGGTGACACACTAGCTGTTGGCAGCCAAGCCGTCTGCTGCTTTAGTGGTGCATGTCGCTCCTGTCTCCACCAGTTCTGCTCTGCTGGTTTACATCAGGGTGGTCACTGCCAGCTCCGTGCCCCCATTTCCCAGCCTTCTGGACCTCGTCTGCCTGGGAGACCTCATGCTTACCAATGTGTCCCTGATAGTCACCGTTTGATCACAGGCCACTCTTGTTATTGACCCCAGCGTACTGCACAACGCCAATGACCGCTGATGGACGTCAGCTACTCTTACGGCTCTAACGGCAGTACATCCTTATAACACCTCACTGTGACTTATTAGCCACGTCGTCAGTTTACTTCTTAGTTTTGTAATTCTTTGTGTGTATTTAAGGGGGGGGGGTGCTTGTTGTTGTTTGTTTGTTGTAATATTTCTTGAGCTTCCATTCTTCTTATTCTTTTGGCTTCTCCCATTTAGGGGTCACCCCAGTGGGCCGTCCATTTCCATCTGTCCCTGTCTTTGACATCATTTTCTGCCAAACCGACTGCCTTCATGTCCTCCCTCACCACATCCATTAACCTCCTCTTTTCCTCTTCCCTGGCGGTTCCATCCTCAACACTCTTTGCCCGATGTACCCCTCATCTCTTCTCTTCATGTGGCCAAACCGTCTCAATCCAGACTCTGTCACTTGGTCACCAAACTGTCGTACCTGTGTTGTCCACCTAAGGTGTCTGCCCCCATTATCCCGAATGAAAATTGTGGCATCTTCAGCTCTGCCACTTCCAGCTTTGCTGCCAGTCCAGTTTCCCTCTTAGGACAAGTCGAGTACTATCTGTCTGTCTATGGCTAAGGACAAAATGATTAGCCCCCCAACAGAAACAGAACCAAAGTGTTAGCTTTACAAGGGAGTGACCCACACCAAAAACGGTTTACAAGGGTAAGGACAAAATCCCAAGACATTTGACCTCCTACTGTAGTTTCTATCAAGGCTGGCACCTGTCTTTTGAGGGGCCTTAGCCCATTCCTGCATGGCAAGATTAGATGGTTTTCAAGGATTGATACCTGAGCTTTGAGAAGGCCACTCCAAGACCTTGACTTTGGTGTCCTTTACAAAGCTTGGCATCAGCTTGGATGTGAGCCTCAGGTTATTAGAGCCAACAGCACCCTAAAACCAGACTGGCAGCAGATTTCTTCACATTACACTTCAGAATGTCATCATAAGCTTTCTACTTCATGGTCCCATGTACGTGAACAAGCAGCCAAACATCCCCCCAACATTATGCTCCCACCTCCATGTTTAACTGTGTTTTTATGTCTGAATGCCCCCTCTCCCTCTCTTTGCCAAATAAAAGGAACATCCATGTGCCCAAACAGCTCCATCAGACCAAAGGACACACTTCCAAAACTTGTCCCCATGTTTCAAATGTCTGCAGTCTGCCTTTGATGTGTCACTATGTGAACAACGGCCCACCATGATGAAGAACCCTCACAACCTACAAGAGCCCCTCATGGCTGCTGGGACTATACCTGGCCGTAGGGCCAAAATAAACGAAGGTCAAAGGGAGACTGCGACCCGGGACCACATAGAATGGCAGCGACCTTCTGTGGGAACTCCTAATGGTACACCAATAGGGCATATTGAGAGAAGTAATCCTGATAGACGGCACTGGTGGTGTACTTGGGTGCCACCAGGGGGAGCTGCAGGGAAAAACTGTTACCACTTGTGGGGCCTCTGCCTGACCTGGAGGTGCTTCTGTTGGGCAGGGCGATGGCACCAGAAGTACTCCTGGCATAAAAGAAATGGCCTCACCCACATCTGGGAGTCACAGTCTGGAGCTGGCTGACAACACTGGCTGGGGGGCTGGAAGGAGAGGAATATGAAAGTGTTGTTATTTAAATCTGCTGTGTGGTGTTCATCAAGGCAAGAGAAAACCTGCTAAAAATACTGTCACCGGGACAAGAACCTTCATTTAAACCTGTGGCTGGCTGGCTGGACGTGTGTCTGGAGTTTGGAGCTCATGGCGTCCCCTTCAGGCCACTCTATCTATCTATCTATCTATCTATCTATCTATCTATCTATCTATCTATCTATCTATCTATCTATCTATCTATCTATCTATCTATCTATCTATCTATCTATCTATCTATCTATCTATCTATCTATCGTGCCTTTATTTTCTATCCAACAAAGAGCACCACAGATGTGATGTTGGCTCTGAGGGTGTTGATGGAGAAGTATAGAGAAGGCCAGAAGGAGTTGCATTGCGTCTTTGTGGACCTGGAGGAAGCATATGACAGGGTGCCTCTAGAGGAGCTGTGGTATTGTATGAGGAAGTCGGGAGTGGCAGAGAAGTACGTAAGAGTTGTACAGGATATGTACGAGGGAAGTGTGACAGTGGTGAGGTCTGCCGTAGGAGTGACGGATGATAGATAGATAGATAGATAGATAGATAGATAGATAGATAGATAGATAGATAGATAGATAGATAGATAGATAGATAGATAGATAGATAGATAGATAGATAGATAGATAGATACTTTATTAATCCCAAAGGGAAATTCACAATGTGAATGTGAATGTGTTTAAGGTGGAGGTGGGATTACATCAGGGATCGGCTCTGAGCCCTTTCTTATTTGCAATGGTGATGGACAAGTTGACAGACGAGATTAGACAGGAGTCTCTATGGACTATGATGTTTGTGGATGACATTGCGATCTGTAGTGAGAGTAGGGAGAAGGTTGAGGAGACCCTGGAGAAGTGGAGATATGCTCTAGAGAGGAGAGGAATGAAGGTCAGTAGGAACAAGACAGAATACATGTGTGTGAATGAGAGGGAGGTCAGTAGAATGGTGAGGATGCAGGGAGTAGAGTTGGAGAATGTGGATGAGTTTAAATATTTGGGATCAACAGTACAGAGTAATGGGGATTGTGGAAGAGAGGTGAAGAAGAGAGTGTGGGCAGGGTGGAATAGGTGGAGAAGAGTGTCAGGAGTGATTTGTGACAGACGAGTATTATCAAGAGTGAAAGGGAAGGTCTACAGGATGGTAGTGAGACCAGCTATGTTATATGGGTTGGAGACGGTGGCACTGACCAGAAAGCAGGAGTCAGAGCTGTAGGTGGCAGAGTTAAAGATGCTAAGATTTGCATTGGGTGTGACGAGGATGGACAGGATTAGAAATGAGGACATTAGAGGGTCTGCTCACGTTGGACGGTTGGGAGACAAAGTCAGAGAAGTGAGATTGTGTAGGTTTGGACATGTGCAGAGGAGAGATGCTGGGTATATTGGGAGAAGGATGCTAAGGATAGAGCTGCCAGGCAAGAGGAAAAGAGGAAGGCCTAAGCCAGCGCTTCTCAACCTTTAAGTATTTGCGACCCGAGTTTTCATAACAGTTTTAATCTCACCCCCCTAACATTTTTTTGAAAGGAGCCCACTAATACCAATTTGTTCTTTTTTAATTAATGATATATCATCCATCCATCCATCCATCCATTGTCTCCCGCTTATCCGATGTCGGGTCGCGGGGGCAGCAGCTTGAGCAGAGATGCCCAGACTTCCCTCTTCCCGGCCACTTCTTCTAGCTCTTCCGGGAGAATCCCAAGGCGTTCCCAGGCCAGTCGAGAGACATAGTCCCTCCAGCGTGTCCTGGGTCTTCCCCGGGGCCTCCTCCCAGTTGGACGTGCCCGGAACACCTCACCAGGGAGGCGTCCAGGAGGCATCCTGATCAGATGCCCGAGCCACCTCATCTGACTCCTCTCGATGCGGAGGAGCAGCGGCTCTACTCTGAGCCCCTCCCGGATGACTGAGCTTCTCACCCTATCTTTAAGGGAAAGCCCAGACACCCTGCGGAGGAAACTCATTTCAGCCGCTTGTATTCGCGATCTCGTTCTTTCGGTCACTACCCATAGCTCATGACCATAGGTGAGGGTAGGAACATAGTTCGACTGGTAAAATGAGAGCTTCGCCTTGTGGCTCAGCTCCTTTTTCACCACGACAGACCGGTGCAGAGCCCGCATTACTGTGGATGCCGCACCGATCCGCCTGTCGATCTCGCGCTCCATTCTTCCCTCACTCGTGAACAAGACCCCGAGATACTTGAACTCCTCCACTTGGGGCAGGATCTCGGTACCAACCCTGAGAGGGCACTCCACCCTTTTCCGGCTGAGGACCATGGTCTCGGATTTGGAGGTGCTGATTCTCATCCCAGCCGCTTCACACTCGGCTGCGAACCGATCCAGAGAGAGCTGAAGATCACGGCCTGATGAAGCAAACAGGACAAAATCATCTGCAAAAAGCAGTGACCCAATCCTGAGCCCACCAAACCGGACCCCCTCAACGCCCTGGCTGCGCCTAGAAATTCTGTCCATAAAAGTTATGAACAGAATCGGTGACAAAGGGCAGCCCTGGCGGAGTCCAACTCTCACTGGAAACGGGTTCGACTTACTACCGGCAATGCGGACCAGGCTCTGGCAACGATCGTACAGGGACCGAACAGCCCTTATCAGGGGGGCCGGTACCCCATACTCTCGGAGTACCCCCCACAGGATTCCCCGAGGGACACGGTCGAATGCCTTTTCCAAGTCCACAAAACACATGTAGACTGGTTGGGCAAACTCCCATGCACCCTCCAGGACCCTGCTAAGGGCATAGAGCTGGTCCACTGTTCCGCGACCAGGACGAAAACCACACTGTTCCTCCTGAATCCGAGGCTCGACTATCCGACGGACCCTCCTCTCCAGAACCCCCGAATAGACTTTTCCAGGGAGGCTGAGGACTGTGATCCCTCTGTAGTTGGAACACACCCTCCGGTCCCCCTTCTTAAAGAAGGGGACCACCACCCCGGTCTGCCAATCCAGAGGCACTGTCCCTGATGTCCATGCGATGTTGCAGAGGCGTGTCAACCAAGACAGTCCTACAACATCCAGAGCCTTGAGGAACTCCGGGCGTATCTCATCCACCCCCGGGGCCCTGCCACCAAGGAGTTTTTTGACCACCTCGGTGACCTCAGTCCCAGAGATGGGGGAGCCCACCTCTGAGTCCCCAGGCTCTGCTTCCTCATTGGAAGGCATGTTAATGGGATTGAGGAGGTCTTCGAAGTACTCCCCCCACCGACCCACAACGTCCCGAGTCAAGGTCAGCAGCGCACCATCCCCACCATATACAGTGTTGACACTGCACTGCTTCCCCTTCCTGAGACGCCGGATAGTGGACCAGAATCTCCTCGAAGCCGTCCGAAAGTCGTTCTCCATGGCCTCCCCAAACTCCTCCCACGCCCGAGTTTTTGCCTCAGCAACCACCAAAGCAGCATTCCGCTTGGCCTGCCGGTACCTATCAGCTGCCTCCAGAGTCCCACAGGACAAAAGGGTCCTGTAGGACTCCTTCTTCAGCTTGACGCCATCCTTCACCGCCGGTGTCCACCAACGGGTTCGGGGATTGCCGCCACGACAGGCACCGACCACCTTACGGCCACAGCTCCGGTCAGCTGCCTCAACAATAGAGGCACGGAACATGGCCCATTCGGACTCAATGTCCCCCACCTCCCTCGGGATGTGGTTGAAGTTCTGCCGGAGGTGGGAGTTGAAGCTACTTCTGGCAGGGGGCTCTGCCAGACGTTCCCAGCAGACCCTCACAACACGTTTGGGCCTACCATGCCTGACCGGCATCCTCCCCCACCATCGAAGCCAACTCACCACCAGGTGGTGATCAGTTGACAGCTCCGCCCCTCGCTTCACCCGAGTGTCCAAGACATGTGGCCGCAAGTCCGACGACACGACCACAAAGTCGATCATCGAACTGAGGCCTAGGGTGTCCTGGTGCCAAGTGCACATATGAACACCCCTATGCTTGAACATGGTGTTCATTATGGACAATCCGTGACGAGCACAGAAGTCCAATAACAAAACACCGTGCGGGTTCAGATCAGGGGGGCCATTCCTCCCAATCACGCCCTTCCAGGTCTCACTGTCATTGCCCACGTGAGCATTGAAGTCTCCCAGCATAACGAGGGAGTCCCCAGAAGGTATGCCCTCTAGCACCCCCTCCAGGGACTCCAAAAAGGGTGGGTACTCTGAACTGCTGTTCGGTGCATACGCACAAACAACAGTTAGGACCCGTCCCCCCACCCGAAGGCGAAGGGAGGCTACCCTCTCGTCCACCAGGGTAAACCCCAATGTACAGGCTCCAAGTTGGGGGGCAATAAGTATACCCACACCTGCTCGGCGCCTCTCACCGGGGGCAACTCCAGAGTGGTAGAGAGTCCAGCCCCTCTCAAGGAGATTGGTTCCAGAGTCCAAGCTGTGCGTCGAGGTGAGTCCGACTATATCTAGCCGGAACCTCTCAACTTCGCGCACTAGCTCAGGCTCCTTCCCCTTCAGAGAGGTGACATTCCACGTCCCAAGAGCCAGCTTCTGTAGCCGAGGATCGGACCGCCAAGGTCCCCGCCTTCGGCCACCACCCAACTCACACTGCACCCGACCTCCTTGGCCCCTCCCATAGGTGGTGAGCCCATGGGAAGGGGGACCCACGTTGCCTCTTCGGGCTGTGCCCGGCCGAGCCCCATGGGTGCAGGCCCGGCCACCAGGCGCTCGCCATCGAGCCCCACCTCCAGGCCTGGCTCCAGAGTGGGGCCCCGGTGACCCGCGTCCGGGCAAGGGGAAACGCCGTCCAAAATTGTTTTTCTTCATAGGAGGTTTGTTTAACCGCTCTTTGTCTCATCCCTCACCTAGGACCAGTTTGCCTTGGGTGGCCCTACCAGGGGCATAAAGCCCCGGACAACAGAGCTCCTAGGATCACTGGGACACGCAAACCCCTCTACCACGATAAGGTGGCGGTTAAAGGAGGGGATATATCATAGATGCATATTTTATTATAACTACTTAACTTTTATCAACATTTATCTAACTCTATATTTATTTTTCTAGTATCAGAATGTAGTTTAAGTTAATTTGTTTTGGTTTCAATAGATGTATTTTTCATATTTTCGATTCTTGTTTTCTTTTTCTCACATCTTCATGCCCCTCTTTTTGTTACTTCACACCCCCCTAGGGGGGCCCGCCCCACAGTTTGAGAACCATACGCCTAAGTGAAGGTTTGTAGATGTGGTGAGAGAGGACATGCAGGTGATGGGTGTAACAGAGCAAGATGGAGAGGACAGAAAGATATAGAAGAAGATGATCTGTTGTGGCGACCCCTAATGGGAGCAGCCATCTATCTATCTATCTATCTATCTATCTATCTATCTATCTATCTATCTATCTATCTATCTATCTATCTATCTATCTATCTATCTATCTATCTATCTATCTATCTATCTATCTATCTATCTATCTGCTCATCTTCCCATGGTTACTGATCCCTTTCGTACTCATGTGGTCACATATGCCATCCATGCAGACCCCCCCCCCCCCCCCATGAAGAGCACGTAGACAGCTGTCACAGCTCCAAACATCATGTGGCCACACACGAATGGTCTCTTCAGGGTCTGAAGACTCCCCTCTCACGTTTAACACGTTTAACCTCGGATTGCAGTGTCCTCACAATCAGGAGAATGCCAATAGACCAGGGTTTGTTACTCCTAGGTGATCCCTGACTGAGGGTCCACATTCGCCTCCAAGGCCCAAGTCGCACACACCTTTCCTTTCAGGCAGATAGCCGCTACTAAGCAGGGTGGAATGCGTCCCCCCTTTTCAAAGAAATTCTTTGCTATTGTCCTGTTGCTCATTTGCATTTCTAAGGCTGACTGTTGACCGTCTTTAATTCTTTTCCTCTTCCTAATCATCTGAGGCCCATTTACCAACTCCATATCCTGTAATTAGACGATTTATACAACAGGGGCCCTTAGGCTATGACTGATCTCTGCAGCTTTGGAAATTTACAACAATGGCCATTACTCAGGCCCCTTCTGCTAGCCACTCACCTATTGGTCTGAGGGATAAAACCCTCACCTAGTGGCATTTGGGGCTTAACTTTATGTGCCAGGGCAATTAATGTGGGCACAAGTAAAAGTCCAGCTCAATGCCTTCAAAAAGGAGGCTCCGACAGCCCCAGGCTGCATGTGGTTTACAAGTCAAGTTAAAAAGAAAGTCTAAAAGTGTAGCAGGCCATCTTGAGTGTGAGGGGATCCACGTCCCTATCAGCAGTGCAGAGCCTCACTGTTTGCGAACACGCCAGGTCTTCTTGGTATCTGAAATGTTGACTGAAAGGGCACGCTTGTATTTACATGTGTAATGAGACAACACGCCAGGCTCTTCTGCTAACTGGAAATGCTGTTAAATGTGCAGGGTCTGCTGAGAATGTCCACAAGGCTATCGAGTATACTTGGAGTGTGTGGATAACTTAAGATCTGCCCCAGCACTTAGAGAACGTGCAGAGATCTTTGGAAACGTAAGAGTACACGTGCATGAGTGTACACCGAGTGAGTGTATCAATGTGAGGACATGGCTGACCCTTCCTGTATACCGAGACACAGGCCATTGACAAGACACCTGAGGCCCATCTCCTAGCTCGGAGCAGTAGAACATTCTGATTTAGAACAGGCCATTCATCCCACTGCTTGGTCACTTATTCCAAGTGTCTGTGGCTCTCTGTGTTACGAGGAACTTCCTGATGTTTGGGTGACATTGCCACATTACGCAACTTCTAGTCATAGGGGATGTCAAACTTGATGACTGCCGCTCTTCACCTTGTCGCCAGAGTATGTCAATTTACATGACTCGAGATCACAGAAAGGACAAATGACGCGACTGCATGACAACCTTCCAAAGTACTGCAAGCTTGTCCCTGTCCCTGACCGCCAACAACGTGCAGCCTGATCGATCTGGTGGTCCTGAAAGGAGTCTCGGCCCCTTCTTCATTTTCCTTTTTTTTTTGCCATTCTGTCGTGGCATAGCGTGAGATAGCATGAGCTATTAGACCGACGAGCTCCATTTCTGTCTGTGAGGCCCTTATGCCTCGTCGCTGTGATCCCGAGTAAGCATTCGCAGGTGGTTGGCTCACCCCTCCGTGACTCAAGGCGAGGTCAGATCTGTTTGATTTGGGCTGAATCGCTGGGTAGGTCACATTACACGACTAATGGGGTCACCCGTCCCTCCCCTCAACTTGCTCAGATTATGTAGATGAAGTCAATGACTGAAAATCCCTTTAAAAACTGTGCCATGTGACTCGGCCTCTACTGTCCTCTACGTATGTGGAGTTCAGGAACATTTGACAAGTGAGCGTGCGTCGAGGATACACCCAGGACTCCCTTGTAATCTGTGATGTCATAGCTCAGGGTTGTGCTCCCAATCTTTTGCTTTTGATTGAGTGCAGTACACGTGTGCCCCACTGCCTCATAGCAAACATCGAGACCTTGTCTACCGAGTGAGTACGCGTTATTACATGGTAGACGGGGCAAGTGAGGATGTCCCCTTGGCACTCCACTGATTAGGCCATAATCCCTACAGCTGCACTGAGCGCTGCACTCACCCCCTAGATGGTCACTCCAATAGGTGGGTCTGCTCCTCAAAGATCACTTTCAGAGGACGTCGCCAGCCTCAGCGCTTTCTTCATTACAAGATGGACTTGAAGCCATCGGTCAATATGGACAGACAGACACTCACTCAAGGTGTGGCAAGACTAAGTGAACATCAGAGAATGGGCAGAGTGGACAAATATGACAAGGACAAATCATCAGGCTTCAACAGCAAAGAGCCGTGTACATGGGCACACTTGTGAGCGTCCTCGCTGACCGGGCTCTGCCTAGACAGTCCACTCATACACTCAGACATCTGGAATAAAAAAATATGGAAAAGAAGGAGACTTAGGAACAAAAGGCTTTAGCATCGTGCCAGCATGTGTAATTAGAGGTACCCACAAACTGAGTGGCACGCTTTTAGGACTGGCATACAGTGACTGAGACACAAAGGGTGGCACCTCAATGGAAACACAGAGCCACAAAGCGTGAAATAGTGGCCCACTTTCAGACCTTTCAGATAAGCGTACCAGCACCGGAGCCCCCTTCTTCTTGGACTGCGATATAAACACACACACACACACACTGTGAAGTGTTCTTCCGTGAAGACTCTCGATAAGGAGTGGCACACTTTCAGAAGTCCCAGTGTAAAGGCACATACTGTATGTTTGCACAGCCTGGCACACTTTCAGGATTACTACAGAATGTAAATGGACACTTCAGGACAATTCAGTGGAAGCGGTGGCAAAGTTCAGTGGCTTCCTGATAAACAGTGACACGCTCTGAGAGGAGAGCCACCGATGTAAACATGGCCAGAGGGACTTGTTGCTTTGAGTTGGCCTTCCTGTAAGCCAGCACGGTTGCCTAAAGCTCCTGCGTAAACACACACACACTTTGGATTTGCATTTAAATTCTCAAAGTGGTGTCAGCCTTCGGTGTAAACACACACACCTAACCTAGCCCACTTTGTCACACTTCCATGTACACACACGCACACAAGGAGCCATATCCTTTCAGAGACACCCTTGTAGCACATAGAGCATGGCAGGCTGTTAAGAATGCTATGTTAATAACTCCTAGCATGGCACACTTTAAACAAACAGACTGGCACAGTTAGGCATGAACACACGTTCAGCATGGCACACCTTAGGAAGCCTCCATGTGAATGGGGACTGACACTTAGATAAACACATGCAGTCTGGCATGCATTTCAGTTTCATACACACACACACACACACACACGCACACACACACACACACCCACACACACACATACATATACTGTATATATATACAGTGGAACCTCGGCTCACGACTGTAATTCGTTCCAAAACTCTGGTCGCAACCCGATTTGGTCGTGACCCGAAGTAATTTCCCCCATAGGATTGTATGTAAATACAATTAATCCATTCCGGACCGTACGAACTGTATGTAAATATATTTTTTTAAAGATTTTTAAGCACAAAAATAGTTAACTATACCATAGAATGCACAATTCTATGGTATGTAATAGTAAACTAAATGTAAAAACTTTGAATAACACTGAGAAAACCTTGAACAGAGAAAACTAACATTGCAAGAGTTCACGCTATAGCCTTACGAACCGCTCTCTGTAAACACTTTTTTTAATGAGTTTTAAGCACAGGGAAAAAATCCGTAATTTATACAAAAACTAACCATAAACAACCAAGAAAACTAACCTTTCACGAGTCGAGTTCTGGCCTGAAGGAAGTGAGGAGGAACTGGGTGGAGAGGAGATTTCAGTTTTGAAGTAAAGTCCCTCTGCGCGATGCACGTCTGACTGAGAACAATGTACAGTACAGGGAGAGACTGAACACGTGCGTAAATCATCGGCGCGTACGAACCAGAAGGGAAACTGGCTTGTTCGTCACCTGAGTGTGTGGTCGTGAACAGATGCAAAAGTTTGGCAAACTTTTTTGGTCGTAACCCGATTTGTACATGGTCCGAGATGTTCGTGAACCCAGGGTTCCACTGTATACTGTATATATATATATATATATATATATATATACTGTATACTAGCTGTCCTCCGTGGCTCTGCCCACATACTAGTAAAACAGGAGAAACTTTAAAAATCAATAAAAAATTTTTTAAAAATGTAATAATTTATATTGAACAGAATTTAAATTGATAGCTTTCGTATCCAAGGGCCTCTTGATATACAATATTTTTGTTTTTTCTATCAGGGGCGAGAATGTAGCTGTGAACTCTTTGGCAAAAATGTAAAAAGTTGGCAAGGTATCTCTGGCCAAGCAGAAGGTAGGTACGCTTCAACACCAAACGTTGCCACTGTACCTGATCTTGTTCAGCTCTGATGGGAGAGTGTCCCCGTGTGGGGAGAAAAGCAAGAGCACATGTGACAAACGTGAAAGGGTCTGGAGAAGCCATGGAGGACATTATGCTGCCTGTGACATCGTTCAGCATGAGCGGTTTTGTCGGTGGGTCAGTGATGGTCTGTGGAGGCATGTCCATGGATGGACACACAGACCTCTACAGGCTAGACAACGGCACCTTCACTACCATTAGGTATCAGGATGAAATCCTTGGACCCATTGTCAGACCCTGTGCTGGTGCAGTGGGTCCTGGGTTCCTCCTGGTGCATGACAATGCCCGGCCTCATGTGGCGAGACAATGCAGGCAGTTCATGGAGGATGAAGGAATTGATACTATTGACTGGCCCCCACGCTCACTCGCCTGACCTCTATCCAACAGATCACCTCTGGGACATTATGTTTCGGTCCATCCAATGGCACCAAGTTGCACCTCAGACTGTCCAGGAGCTCAGTGATGCCCTGGTCCAGATCTGGGAGGAGATACCCCAGGACACCATCCGTTGTCTCATTAGGATCATGCCCCCCAACTCAACCCAATTTTATTGTCATCCATTCCCATACATAGCATATGACTGCATGAAATTTTTTTCTTTACAGCCCCCGGTGCAAAGGCTAAACAACATACATTTGACATCCACCATGAGATGACCAAAAACCAGAGCAACAATGCAATGTTAGAAGACTGAAGGTGCAGGATGATACAGCTTGACCAATGCCCGATATCCATAGTGAAGTGCAGAGTGCAAAGCGACAGTACATACTTGGGGGGATCTTACAGGGATGTGGTACTGGGTGATATATAGGAGTTGGGGCAAGAAGCGGTTACAGAACGCGGCTGTGCCTATCCTACCTACCATTGGGCATAAGGCAGGAACAAACCCTGGATAGGGTGCCAGTCCACCCATACTCACATCAACCATACACACAAGCCAAGTTAGCATCGCCAATCTACCTAACCTGCAAATCTTTGGACTGTGGGAGGAAACCCACACAGGGAGGACCCGGGACACAAACCCAGGTGTGAGGCAGACGCGCCCACCACTCCGCCACTCTGTCACCCCCTCCCCTTCACAAACAGAGGGCAGACACCCCTACCTGTGACTTGAGTTCTGAATGGACCTCGTGCAAAGTGGCATTCTTTTTGCATCCTATCCCCCACCACACCCTTGACCCCCTCGCCTTATAAACACAGGCATGAAGAAGCGCCAATGTAAACACATAGAAGGGTAGACCTTCTGGATTTCTGCAAAATCCTACACACGTGGCAGAGACGGGCCTGGCACACCCTGGTGCTTCCCCGTGCCAAGGTGCCCGTGGCTGCCCTGACGGACAGCTGTGCAACTCTGCACACATGTTGCTGCCGCTGGGGCTCCCATGATTCAATTTGCCAGTAGCTGTTAGTTATACAAGCAGAGACTCGGCGTTGTTAGAGCCGAAGCCTTTGAACAAAACGACTTCCTGCAGCTCACCGCAGCTTTAATTATGTGTTGCTGAACATAAAGCAGCTCTGACAATTTGTAGTGGAAATCATATTTCCATCAGTGGAATAATGACATAACCGATGATTTATAAAAGGAATGTCATAATTATTGCTTTTTTGAAGCGGAGGGATCAGGTTTTACCAAACGGGCGGAGGGGCTGAAAGTACTAATTAGTTTTTTGTCGTCTGCTGTCACGGGTGACGAAGGGATAGTGCCTCAGTAAACAAGTTCTCACAATTTACGTGAAGCCTGTAATTTTAGTTGATGTTCTTGCGCGAGGTTGTGGGAATTATAAAGCTCTTCACACAATCCGAATAACTAATTACTTACTGTCTTCGCACACCTTTAATGATCTGATGGGCCCTAATAGGCCTATTCTGGGGAAGCGCCATCTTTCTGTGTGGAACCTAAATAGAGCAGGAAGCGGCATGGCTATAAATACAAGCAGCTTGGCAGCTCCTCGCCGCTCTGTCTTCAGTCGGCACAACAGATTTGGTAACAAAGCTTAACCGCCGGCTCCCTGCGGCCACACGTGTTACCATTCAGCGGGTGTGTGTGTGTGTGTCACTCATACTGCCTGGAGGCCAGCGTTTAAGGGTCATGGTGGGCATCCTGCAATGGTGTAAGCAGCCTCTTGGGCATTACTCTACAGGCCATTAGATATCCGTGTCATACAGAATGCACCCTCAGGTCCCTTTGGGTGGAGGTGGCACCTACTATGACCTAAACCCTTAATCTAGTTCTTTTCTAGGGGTTCACCCACATCATTCGGAATATTTTTTGACTCCCCCCCATTGATCTGCGGGTGTTTCATGAAAAGACACCCATATGTCAAATGAATTCCCATCACTCCTAAAGTAGACCCTTTATGTGTCACAGAAGGGCTTCTAATTCCTCACATGTCTCTGATCCACATCACTCTGAATGTCCGTAAACTCACATGTCGCCAATCTGCACATCTCTTCAGGACTCTCACCAAATGTAGACCCTTATGTTGTAGCAGTTCAGATCATTCTCAGCGTATCCCTCAAAGTGGACCCTTATGTCCTGTCACACAAGTGCGAATGAGAAGCGGCTAAAGGGTTCAAAGGAAGGTAATTTGACACCAGACCAAATTATGGGAAATTCCATTATGTTACGGGAACTTCCGCCTGACCTCCATGACACCACTTCCAGTCATGACCATGATGATGTCACTTCCGGTCCAATAGACAGGGCTGTCTTAACAGCATCATAGGCCCCCGGGCAAAGTAGACCACTGGGGTCCCTGTTTTGATAGCAAGACAGAAACATACATACTGTAGGCATCAGAAAAAACACGTGAGCTGCTATGCTCATGGGGCCCCCGGGCAAACTGCCCAGTGTGCCCATGCGCTAAGACGGCCCTGCCAGAAGACGCACCTTCTGGTCACAAGCCCCATGACGTCACTTCCGGTCCAGAAGACGTCCCTTCCGGTCATGAGCTCGATGATGTCACTTCTGGTCACAAGCCCCATGACGTCATTTCCGGTACGGAAGATTTCCCTTCCGGTCACAAGCTCCATGTTGTCCCTACCGGTTCCGGTCATAATTACCTCACTTCCTCTGCCACAGTTTTAAAACCCACCATCTCAACCTCACCAGTTAGTTCTGTTTTGGATTCAACTGATTTATCCATTTTGCAGCCAGGCAGACTATACGGGTGGCTGCTCCAACTCTTTTTTGTGGCTCTGGTCTCATCTTTGACAGTTCCTAAAGAGCAAATCACTCAAAATGGGCTCCTAGATATCTACCTGGCCCACTTCACTCTGAATGTATGTAGACTCTGGTGTGATCACTCAAAGAGTATCTCCTGCAGTAAATCCTTATGTCTCAGTAGTGTGTTCTGAAAATGAACTCCTCAGGCAGACACCTGGGCCACACGAGTCCGCTTCGCGTTCTCCTAAAATACTTCCATCTGTCCCAGAGGTTTCAGATTACTCCGAGGGTACAATCTTAAGTAGTCACTTACATCCCAAGAGTCCACATCGCTCTGAGGGTACCCTCCTAATTACACCCTTATGTCCAAAGCATCCATGTCACTCTTCTAAAGTAGACCTTTATATCACCTGAGGTGCTCCCTCCAAACGTGTTCCTCCTCTCTGGAGTAGATCCTCGTGTGTGTCAGGTTCACATCCCCCTGAATGTCTGCAGATCTGTGCATTGTCAGGGTCCGCGTCACTTTGAGAGAATCACCTCTCCTGCTCTCCATTTCATTTCCACTTGGTCTCTCACATTCCTGGGGTTTACCTTGCTGTTATCCCGTTGTGTAGTCCTCACATCTCTGAGGTCCATATCTAACGTTTACACGTTCCATGTCACCCCTAGTCTATTCTATCACACCTCTCGTCAGCTGTAGAGTGCATCCTCACACTCCTGAGGTCTGCATTACTCCCTCACTACCTCACTCCTACTCTCTCCCTAGTCGACACCCTCACTCACTTTTTCCTAAAGGTGCAAGCTGACCACTCGGAGGTCCACTTCTGAAAAATCTCTCGTGTAGACAACACTCTTACATCTCCCTCACACTTCCATGTTCAGTATCTTGCTCACTCTGTGTGGTGGACTGCACCCTCCCATAATGTCTACTGCTATAGCCCATCATTCTACCATTTCTGGATTTGTCCTCTGTGTCCAGCACAACCACACAAACAGCCACACACAAAGCCACCAGAGAATATTATAGCAGTCTTTGGTTCTTATCTTTTTCAATGTGCTACTGACTTTTCTTAAGGAAGCCTTTCACCAGCCACGCTTCTTCTTCTTCTTCTTCTTCTTCTTCTTCTTCTTCTTCTTCTTCTTCTTCTTCTTCTTCTTCATCTTTACCTACTTCTATGTGGGGTCCATGTGCTTGATCAGTCTTCTCCAAACCTCCACCTCAGTCAGACCCTTCAGATCTTCTTTAACTTTACCCATCCTCCTCCACTTTGGCCTCCCTCACTTTCCTTTCCCATCACTCTTTTGCCCACTCTCTCCTGATCACATGCCCATACCACTCCAATCTACTTTCTAGTCCTTTCTTAGATTTCTCTCCCACTCTTGTTGCACCTCTGATGGTCTCATTTCTTTTTCTGTCCTCTTTTGTAACTCCACATATCCATCTGAACCTCCGCCACATCTAACATTCACCATCCATGTTGGCACCTTATAATATGCCAACTGTTGTACTAGTGAGTGCTGATTATCAGTCGCTTTCCCTGGCTAGAGAATTTATGTGGTGGCGTGTGTCAAAGTGGTCTCACCAGTGTATCCAAACACACTGAAGGTGGGCAGGCAATGGATGCAAGAGGCTGACCACAGCGATTCAGGCCCACTAGCATAGAGCAACTGAATCTGTTTCATGCCCTAATGGCGAGTGAGCCCAGGTCGATGCCCTCAACACTGGCAGACAGTGTATTTTGCACCCTTGGCCAAGCTTACCCCCCCAGCCTTATGATCTGTGCCCTAGGTGAATGCCCAATTCATCTTCATCTGACTGTGCTGTGCCTAATTGTATGAGCCTGACTGGCAGTATCCCCCAGAATCCTTTAGTGTTTTATTGGACGTTAGACTGTAATATGCCCAAGTGGATAAAACAAGCAGAGCAAAGCCTGAGGATTTCTACTTTTCTTCAAAAAGAAGTTGTTATGTTGGAGAGAATTGTGTCGACTGTGGCGCCCCATCCATGGGAACTTCATCTACCCATCAGTCCTGCCACCATAGACAATGAACCTGAGTAGTGAGCAATGGGCACTTCCCCATCCAGGCCAGCAGTGACTGTACACTTGAGTGACGGGGTGCGGAGGCTGTGACCTTGTGGTACTCACACTTAGTCACGGCGCAGGCTGCACAGTCCCGGCAAATAATAATCAAGTGTGTGCATCAGCAGACAGAGGATAGCCCATCAGAAGCAGCACGCCGTAATTAGAGAATGCCAACAGGAAAAGGGGGCACCTAAAAAGCTGGTGTGTTTAGACAACCCTTCGCGCTCCCCCTCTGACCCTACCCTGGTATTTAACAAAACACTAATCTTCCTGCCAGCCTTTCTAAAGATCTCGGTGATGTAAGAGCAGTTCGCTGATGTCTGCTACTCGCTCCATTGTTCTCGACGCTCATGCCCAGCCTGTGCCAGGCAGATGAGTTAGGGCGGCTTTTTCTTTGTATGTTATTATTCAAAACTAGTGAAACATAAAAGGCGGCATTGCCAGCGTCTTTCCCTGCTCCACACCTCCACAGGAGCCATGCTTTCTCAGCCACTTTTTTATTTGCCTGCACGATTTGCATATGAATGACTCGGTGTCTTCTTTAAGCCCGTGTTGCCATCTGAGTTGCTGAAGAACTGAAAAACATGGAAACAGTTATCACCTCTGGATGCTGCTTTGCTCCGTATCCAGACTAGAGGGTCCGTGGCCTGCCTGACGTGCCTAACAATCCGGTTAGGTTTTCACATGACGGATTCTCAAAGGATGCATAGGATGGTCAGAAACCCCATGTGCAGGTGCCAGGCAGACATTGAAGCTTATCGGCCTACAGATATCTTAATGGCCTAAAGCTCTTCGATATGCAATGCCACCATCGTGATTCCTCACTCACAGCATCCTATCAAGGAAGATTCTAGAAACACTTTAGGAGAGGAACTAAAGGTGTGAGACTGTCCAGGGTTTCAATGATTAAAACCACTAAAGAGATGGCGTACCAAAATGAGTGCCATATACTTGGACATTTAAATATCCGTTTTCTGAACAAAGTAATCTATCCATACATTCACTCCAATAGCTTGCTTAATAAAATTTTAGGGTCACGGTGTGCCAATAAGTTTCATGTTGGACTTGAACTCTGGAGAGGATGAACGTGGGCAGTGACGCTGCTTATTACTAGAGTGCCATATATTTTATATACATTTTGTGTGACTGAGGATCGCCTACTAGGCTTGGCTGAGGTAAGCAGTTCCACTCCAGGGTGAGAAGGGGGTGCTGTTGCTAACAGTGTCTATTAGATGCCTAGTGAGGGCACCCAACCCCAACTGTGATGCCTAGAGGAGGTCTCACCCATTCCAGTTAGGACACCACAAAAAGGGATAATCCCAGAACATGGTGTGTCACTCGTGACTACGACTCAATTACATACGAACTCCCATACGAGATACAAGACGGAAAGGCATTGTGACTTGCTATTGAAAGAAAAGCTGGCCAATCCTGTCTCCAAAGAAAGAAAAGAAAACTAGCATGACAGCTTTCAAAATACCCAACAGAGGAAACATGTCTGCTTCAGGCAGCTTGGAAGCTTCATCCACATTGGAGTTGAAGATCCAAATGAGACATGGCACTCTTGGCCCGCCCCTTTTTATTTGGAAGGGCGGGGCCTTCTTCAGGCTCAAAGGGTGGTGTCAGTTACTGAGGCTCATCTCAGTCCTGCAGATGGAAGAGAGAGAATGGTTAGCAGCAGCACCTCCTCCTGGTTAGGGGTGGAATTGTTTACCTTGTATAAGCCCTGAAAGTGACCCCAGACACACAACAGTGACTATATACAGTATATATATATATATATATATATATATATATATATATATATATATATATATATATATATATATATATATATATATATATATATATATATATACACACATATATATATATACTGTATATACATACATACAATTTCCCATTGGGATTAATAAAGTATCTATCTATCTATCTATCTATCTATCTATCTATCTATCTATCTATCTATCTATCTACATAACGAGTGGCACTTCTCTAATAAGCAGCCTCTTGTGCAAGTTCACATTAAATGGTTTTCATGAATAAGGTGACACACTTACATGTACACTTAGGTGAATACATGCAGAGTGGCAAACATTTCCGTTTTACACAGATAGCACATACAGAAAGTATTCACTTTAATCACATTTTGTTATGTTGCAGCCTTTTGCTAAAATCTTTTTTTTTCCCTCATATAGCAACATGCAAGTCCTCAGACTAGCAAGGCGAAAACAGGATTTTTGAAAATTTAGCAAATGTATTAAAAAAAACAACAACACAAATTGAACTATCACTTTGATACAAGTCTTCAGGGCCTTTGCTATGACTCAGGTGCATTCCATTGTAATGAGCATTATAGAGATTGTTCTACACCACGAGTAAAGGCACACATCTATCTATCTATCTATCTATCTATCTATCTATCTATCTATCTATCTATCTATCTATCTATCTATCTATCTATCTATCTATCTATCTATCTATCTATCTATCTATCTATCGACGCGGGATGGATGGGCATCCTGGCAAGTAGATGGGAAGGTGGCTTACCCAGATGGTAGGCCCTGATTGGACGGAATGTCATCCTGGTCAAGAGAGGGAAGGATGTTGCACCAGGACAAGGTTTCCCTAATGGATAGATGGACATCCCAGCCAGAGAAGAAGATGGATCCTTACACGGGCAGGAAGACCCCAAAAAATGGACAGACTAATGCATAGCACCTTCAGTAGTCGGTGCTTGGTGCTTTTCTTGTGAGGTATTTATATAATAAACAACCATTTATTTGAACTAGGGACTGTGTCTATCTATCTATCTATCTATCTATCTATCTATCTATCTATCTATCTATCTATCTATCTATCTATCTATCTATCTATCTATTATATAGTGCCTTTCATATCTATCTATCTATCTATCTATCTATCTATCTATCTATCTATCTATCTATCTATCTATCTATCTATCTATCTATCTATCTATCATATAGTGCCTTTCACATCTATCTATCTATCTATCTATCTATCTATCTATCTATCTATCTATCTATCTATCTATCTATCTATCTATCTATTATATAGTGCCTTTCATATCTATCTATCTATCTATCTATCTATCTATCTATCTATCTATCTATCTATCTATCTATCTAATATACAGTATAGTGCCTTTTACATCTATCTATCTATTTAATATACAGTATAGTGCCTTTCACATCTATCTATCTATCTATCTATCTATCTATCTATCTATCTATCTATCTATCTATCTATCTATCTATCTATCTATCTATCTATCTATCTATGTATGAGTTATGAGTTATTCCCACTGATGGTTAGCACATCCAGATGCGTATTTCCATGTATTCTTGTTCACGTGACACACAGGTCACTATGAGGCTATGTACTGTATACTGTATATGTCCCCGTAGCCCCTTGCATATCCATGTCCGACTCTTGATGTGCTCATAATACAAATGAAGCCCCCATTGGCTGACCAGGTGTAATGATACTTCTCTTAAGGGAAGCAAGCCTTAGTACTTGAATGCCAGAAAGGCACTATGTAAGTGCAACACCCTGAGACCCCCTAAACGCCCTCATTGTTTTAGACGCTGCCTTTCCTGACGCCCCTCGATTGGCTCGCGCCAGAAGGGAGATGTAAGGCAGTGCGTGCCTTTGTGCTTCAGGAAGTTATTTTCACTTCCCTTTTATTTTGGCCTAATTAGCAGGTCGTTCATCTCGAACTTAACAAAAAGAGAGTCACCTTTTACACAGCAGCTGTTTACGTGGTCTAATAGCGAATGTACTGGAAGCCGTCTTGCGGAGTCATCGGAAGTACTAATTACAGCCTGCCATGCCTGTCATTTTTCTACATACCTAGCATGTCAAAAGCATAAAATATAAGCGTGCACAAGAGACTCCATCAGCACAGCAGCTCCAAGCCAGGAGCCCCGGAGATGGCCTGCTTATCTTACCCCCTTCACCTGTGGCAGGCGGCGCGGCCTGAGAGCGCTTGGAGGAGGCTTCAGGATCTGAGCTCCGTGTCTGTCGGTAATTCGCTTCTGAAAATTTATGTTGAGACCGTTAGCAAAGACGTACAGGGAGCACGGGTGGAAGATTCTGAAGACCCCACAACTCAGCCGGCTGGTAATTCACTTGAGGGGGGAGGAGAGGGGGCTGGGAGGCGCTCAGGCGTTTTAAGGCTTGTTCCAGTAAATGGGGCGGCCGCTTAGTCACCATCGGTTCAAGTTTGTGAGTCGCACATTCTTGGCCTGTTGCTCACTCAAAGGGCCCATTGAGCGGCGGGCCACTAGTGCGCAAACAGGCAGCAATAATGTGTCCTCCTCATATTCACAAAGAGTGACCCGTGGGACCTTCACACAAAGGAAAGGCACTTTATTTTGCTTGCAGATGTCAACAAAATCTGGCATTGAGATGTTAATGGGTTTCAGGAAGTCTGACTCCAAAGGGCAGGGGTGGCAGTGAGGCAATGACAGGAACGGATCCCAGCCATATCTGGAAATGCTGTGAGGTCTTAAATTCAAGGGGGGAAGCCAACACAAGACGAGAGAGCCAAGGGCGTTTCAGAGAAAGCTGCAGGTGCTGAGAGACGGCCAGTCTGGGGGTCCTGGGGACACAGAGAGGCATGGAGAAGTGAACGGCTGTTGTGGAGGACATAAAGAAATAATATTGTGGGCATTTTGCTGCACTGAAAGACAAGGAGTACGACAGAACTTTTAAAAAGAGTTACAGAAATCTGAAGATTTGAGTAACAGAGAGACGTTTAAAGGGTTTACTGAGAGCAGCATGATGGCGCAGTCATTAGAGTCCTCGGCTCACATCCTCACCCTCCACTGACTTGCAAGGTTGGCATGTTCTCCTTGCGTCTGTGTGGAGTTTTGCCTATGAAAGGCACTGAAAGGACATGTTAGGCAAATTATTTTTATATTAGTTGTCTTCAACAGGCACCATAGCTGCATTATTCTAGATAAATATAAACTTTCTCTGGTCCTGTTCAGCCTATATACATCAGACTTCCAATACAATTTGGAGTCCTGCCACGTGCAAAAGTTCGCTGACGACACTGCTATCATGGGCTGCATTAGGAGTGGGCAGGAGGAGGAGTATAGGGACCTAATCAAGGAATTTGTTAAATGGTGCGACTCAAACCACCTACACCTGAACACCAGCAAAACCAAGGAGCTGGTGGGGATTTTAGGAGGCCCAGGCCCCTCATGGACCCTGTGATCATCAGAGGTGACTGTGTCCAGAGGGTACAGACTAAATATCTGGGAGTGCAGCTGGATGATAAATTGGACTGGACTGCCAATACTGATGGTCTGTATAAGAAAGGACAGAGCCGACTATACTTCCTTAGAAGGCTGGCAGCCTTCAACATCTGCAATAAGATGCTGCAGATGTTCTATCAGATGGTTGTGGAGAGTGCCCTCTTCTACGCGGTGGTGTGCTGGGGAGGCAGCATAAAGAAGAGGGACGCCTCACGCCTGGACAAACTGGTGAGGAAGGCAGGCTCTATTGTAGCCATGGAGCTGGACATCTTGACATCTGTGGCAGAGCGACGGGCGCTCAGCAGGCTCCTGTCAATTATGGAGAATCCACTGCATCCACTGAACAGTATCATCTCCAGACAGAGGAGCAGCTTCAGCGACAGACTGCTGTCACTTCCTGCTCCACTGACAGACTGAGGAGATCGTTCCTCCCCCACACTATGCGACTCTTCAATTCCACCTAGGGGGGTAAACGTTAACATTATATAAAGTTATTGTCTGTCTGTATACCTGCATTGTTATCACTCTTTAGTTTAATATTGTTCTTTATCAATATGCTGCTGCTGGAGTATGTGAATTTCCCCTTGGGATTAATAAAGTATCTATCTATCTATCTATCTATCTATCTATCTATCTATCTATCTATCTATCTATCTATCTATCTATCTATCTATCTATCTATCTATCTATCTATCTATCTATCTATCTATCTATCTATCTATCTATCTATGTGTAATGTTTTAGCTAGTGTCTTATCCCTGGCTCAAGTATGCTTTTGATTGCCATTTGCCATAGAATACCAGAATCAGCAGGTCCATCACTGGCACCCTGTGCTTTTCACAGATGAAAGCAGGTTCACCCTGAGCACATGTGACAGACGTGAAAGGGTCTGGAGAAGCCGTGGAGAATGTTATGTTGCCTGTGACATTGTTCAGCATGAGCGGTTTGATGGTGGGTCAGTTGATGGTCTGGGGAGGCATATCCATGGATGGACACACAGACCTCTACAGGCTAGACAACGGCACCTTGACTGCCATTAGGTATCGGGATGAAATCCTTGGACCCACTGTCAGATCCTGTGCTGGTGCAGTGGGTCCTGGGATCCTCCTGGTGCATGACAATGCCCGGCCTCATGTGGCGAGAGTATGAAGGCAGTTCCTTGAGGATAAAAGAATTGATACCATTGACTGGCCCCCACGCACACTCGCCTGACCTCTATCCAATAGAACACCTCTGGGACATTATGTTTCAGTCCATCCGACGCCACCAGGTTGCACCTCAGACTGTCCAGGAGCTCAGTGATGCCCTGGTCCAGATCTGGGAGGAGATCCCCCAGGACACCATCCGTTGCCTCATTAGGAGCATGCCCCCGATGCTCTCAGGCATGCATACAAGCACCTGGGGGCCATACAAACTACCGAGTACGATTTTTGAGTTGCTGCAATGAAATTTTGTTAAAATGAACAAGCCCACCTGCTGCATCATTTTTTCACTTTGATTTTAGGGGTGTCTTTGAATTCAGCCCTCCGTAGGTTGATAATTTTCATCAAACGTTGTGGCATCCTTTCGTTCCTAATACATTCCCCAGTCCATATTAGTAGAGATATCCAGCGGGACTTTTTTCCCATTGAGATCTGATGTGTTTTCAAAGTGTTCCTTTAATTTTTTTCGATATTTTTCAGTTGCTAATTATTGGATACTACTCGGTTGGGTACATTTTTAAGAAACAGTTAGCCATCCTTTGCCATTTTCAGGTCCCTTGAATTGCAGTCATCTTTGAATGAAAGCCATTGAGACGCCCCAAACCTCTTTGTGCTCCGTCTTTTGTAAAGTGCTGTTCAAAAGTTAAAGTTGCCTACTAACACATGGGATTGTATTCTGTTACTGCTATGACTTTTAAATATGACTCACTTTTTCGAAAAATATTTAAGAAGCAAAAATGTAATAACTGACTCTTGGATGAAGTAAATAAAAAACATGGAAGGCTCCGGCTTTCATATCAGTTATGTTAGTCGCCAAACACTTGTATCTGTTACTTACGCTTTGTTGGTTGTAGTGGCGGCCAACCCTCACTTTTAATCTCAGGTTTTCCTGAAGAGCAGAGATCATAAAACTCCGGATACAATGATCTTCAGTGGCAACCCATCTTGAACAACAACAAACCACGTTAAAGCATCCATAATATTGAAATGGCTCATATTGCATGTGAGGTGTCCATCTGTGTGCTCACAACTGAACAATCTCGTGTATTTTGGTTAAACTATAGTCCAAATAAACCACTTCCGGAAAGCACCCCAGTACACGAGAGGCAAGCTTGCTCAAGGCCACCACGCCTCCCCTCCTCATTCATTGGTCAGCAGTCCTGCCTGTATCAGCTCACTTATTGGCTACTGTGGGATCAACTTTACAGATTGAGGTCTGAGATTGGCACACAAAAAAACAAATGAATAGAGAGTCCAGACATTCTCAGGTAGAAGATGGGCTTCATATCTGTGCCTATTCAAGGGACTTCAACAGGATGAAGGTCAATTCACAAACTGCCAATGAAAAAAACTGGGAAGATCTGCAGTTGTGGCTCAATGAGCAACGGATGAGGAGAGAGAGGCGGGTGAAGCACATGTTTGTCAAATTGTGCTGTAATTGGGCTACCTCACCGTCATCGGTGTACAGGGACATGCCAGTAAAGCTGAATTGCTGCTCAGTGACCTTCTCTCACTCAAGCTGCGTAACACATGGCTCACATTCCTGTCAAGTTTGATACCAATTCAGCCATATCCTGTTCACATTACACAGCCATGCTGACAAGATGGGCTGACTCTGTGAACTTGAACTCGTCCAAGGCAAGCAGCAAACTGCGTCTGGTCACACAAACACATCCCATTGGATTCTGTCGCAACTAGAAAGCAATGATTTGGCTCCTTTCTATTTCAGTTTGTTTCTCATTTGAGAGTTTACCAGTTTGAAAGTTGAATGTTGAAGTTTTACTTCCATGTGCTTGTCAGTCAGTCAGTCATTTTCTATACCGCTTTGTCCTGAACAGGGTTCCAGGGGGGCGTTGGGCCTATCCCAGATAGTAGAGGGTACAAGGCAGGGACAAACCTTGTGCAGGACACACAGTCCACCGCAAACACACACACACACACCAACCAGACACTAGGGCCAATTTAGCATAGCCAGTTCACCTAACCTGCATGTCAATGGACTGTAGGACGAAACCCACACAGACACAAGTTACTGTGAGGCAGCAGTGCTACTACTGCACCACCGTGCCACCCTCCTTGTGCGTGTTTAATTTTATCTCCCTGCTTGAGTAAGATTACAATGTTTGCCTGTTTAATGGTGTCACACTGCCATGTTAGAATCTCTGAGGGTGTGTAATGGGTCGCTAAGGACCACCTCCACGGCGGAACCATGATACACATCACCGGGACTCACTTCTACATTCCAGTAGAGCTTTTGTCCGAGATTACGGATTTGACCTGTGAACAAGTGCACTTTACTGGTTTAGGCTCTGGTGGGCTCTGGCGTCTCATGTCGACTTGCTTCTCTTTCATTTCACTTTGCATTCAGTTGAATAAAAGTATTCTAGTGAAGGACTCCTTGCATATAGTTTCCCACTCTGCTTATGGTTTAGCCCTCCAGTTTTTGTAGAGAAACCTGTTGAGCTTTTTGGTTTCTTAGTCAGAAGACATGCAGATGTTGCTAATTACATCTCAGCTGTTAGTGTCTCTCTGTTTTTTAGCTGACGTTTTAAATCAGGGGTGTTCAATTCGGGTCCTGGTGGGCTGCAGTGGCTGCAGGTTTTCATTTTAACCATCTTCTTAATTAGTGAGCCGTTTTTGCTGCTGATTAACTTGTTTTGCCTTCGTTTTAATTGACGTGACTCCGACCCCTTAGTTGTTTCTTTAATGAGCAGCCAAACAATAATGAGATACAAAACAAGCTGCCACATGACCAGCTAACCTGAACATAAAGAAAGGTGAAGATCTCAGCCATGTTGGTCTGCTCAGGTCACCAAAACATCTTGATGATTAGGTCTTAGACAGAAAACAGAAAATCAACAGTCTGCAATGGTGGAATGAGAGCAGCAACAAGTCCTGATATTCAATAACTGCCTTCAATTAACAGCTTCTCATTAAGAAACTGGCTGGAGTAAAATTGGCAAGAGTTTGACGTTCCAATTTAGCTGGTCATCTAAGACAAGTTTTCACGGAGGAGATTTTCTGACTTTTCTCACCTGCAGTCAGTACAACCCCAAGAAACTACCTGCAGGCTTTGGCCTGGTTAGGCCCTAAATGGTGAAAACTAGCTCTAGAGTTCAGAGATCTCAAAAAAAGCTTGTAAAAGGGAGAACTGTGAAAAACTCCCACATTTTCATAAATTAAGGATTTTTTAAACAGAATGGAAAAAGTAAAAAGAAGAGGTGTTCAAAAAGAACAAAAAAATAGTTACCTAAAAGACAATTCAAAGCAACCACATCCCCCACAAAAAAAAAAACAAAAAACAACCCAAAAGCAAAATGTAATAAACAAAGCAAAAAAAAAATAGGCAGGGAATCCAGAAAATGCAGTCAGACACCACTTCTTAGAAAGACCCCCTCCAGATACAGTGCACCACTTCTGAGCTCCACTTCTTAAATAGCCAGAGGGGCGTCTCGGCAGTGCTGATGTCAGGGTGGCCCCGCCTCTCAGGGTACCGCCCACACAGCATAAGTGTCACCTCTTTACACACACACAGACATTAAAAAATGAATATATAGAACACAAAATATAAAATTACAATAAACACATGAAAAATAAGAAAAGCAAACAAGTCGGCCTACAAAGGAACATAAACAGAGGCCTGGGAGGAGACCCCGGCTGACACGTTATAAGTTTGGCTTAGAGCTGAAAGGAGAGCCGTGCCCCCCAAAAAACATGACATTAACATTCCGTTAGTTTATTAAGAAATCATTTAAACCATAGCAGCAACAACATTTATTTCTATTGCACATGTTCATGCAAATGATGTAGATCAAAGCACTTTACAAGATGAGGAAAGAAAAGTTTATAAAAAATAAAAATAAGATTAGGCAATACTAAATAACAAAGAATAAAGTGGTGGAGATATGCTCTAGAGAGGAGAGGAATGAAGGTCAGAAGGACCACCGAGACAGAATACATGTGTGAGAGTGAGAGGGAGGTCAGTGGTGAGGATGCAGGGAGAAGAGTTGGCGAAGGTGGATGAGTTTAAATACTTGGAATCAACAGTACAGAGTAGTGGGGATTGTGGAAGAGAAGTGAAGGAGAGAGTACAGGCAGGGTGGAATGGGTAGAGAAGAGTGTCAGGAGTGATTTGTGACAGATATGAGCAAGAGTGAGAGGGAAGATCTACAGGACGGTAGTGAGACCAGCTATGTTATATGGGTTGGAGACGGTGGCACTGACCAGAAAGCAGGAGACAGAGCTGGAGGTGGCAGAGTTAAAGATGCTAAGATTTGCATTGGGTGTGACGAGGATGGATAGGATTAGAAATGAGGACATTAGAGGATCAGCTCAAGTTGGACGGTTGGGAGACAAAGTCAGAGAGGCAAGATTGTGTTGGTTTGGACATGTGCAGAGGAGAGATGCTGAGTATATTGGGAGAAGGATGCTAAGGATAGAGCTGCCAGGGAAGAGGAAAAGAGGAAGGCCTAAGAGAAGGTTTATGGATGTGGTGAGAGAGGACATGCAGGTGATGGGTGTAACAGAGCAAGATACAGAGGACAGAAAGATATGGAAGAAGATGATCCACTGTGGCGACCCCTAACGGGAGCAGCCGAAAGAAGAAGAAGAAATAACAAAGAATAAAGTAAGGTCCGATGGCCAGGAGGACAGAAAAAAATAAAAACAAAAAACTGTAGAGGGCTGGAGAAAAAAAAAAAAAAAAAATCTGCAGGGGTTCCGAGGCCACGAGACCACCAGGCCCCCCACTTGGCATTCTACCTAACGTCAATGATCTCAATCAGTCCTCATGGTTTTCAGGCTTCATGTGAAGGAATTAGATGATGATGATGATGGTCATGTTGGATATCTGACCTTCAATCCATCAATGTAAGGACTGCACAGTGCCCTGATCAGGTGGTGGGGGCGCCTTCATGTGAAGGAATTAGATGATGATGATGATGGTCATGTTGGATATCTGACCTTCAATCCATCAATGTAAGGACTGCACGGTGCCCTGATCAGGTGGTGGGGTCGCAGATTACCACCTCAGAAAAAATGGAAAAAGAACAGCAGGGAAAGTAGGGATAGGGAACATAGGGAATGGTTGTTGGATCAACGTAAGCAAAATGGTCACAATTTAAAAAATAAACTACTAATGTAAAAAACACCAAGCATTACAAAAAGGCCAAGCAATGCAAAAAAAGAAAAAAAGAAAGAAAGAAATAACGCCAAGCAACACAGAAAGTCAGAATACAAACTAAAAAGCATATCAAGAAAGAAAGACAAAACTAAACAAAACGATCAGGGATGTAAAAAGATACCGGAAAGTGAAAACGACCAAGCATTACAAAAAAAAAATAAGAAAGAAATAACGCCAAGCAAGACGGAAAGTCAGAATACAAATAAAAAAAGTATATTGAGAAAGAAGCACCAAGTGAAACAAAACGATCAGCGATATAAAAACTACCAGAATGTGAAAAAAAAATACAAAAAGATACATAAAACAACACAGAAAGTCAGTCAGTCAGTCAGTCAGTCAGTCAGTCAGTGTCTAACCTGCTATATCCTAACACAGGGTCACGGGGGTCTGCTGGAGCCAATCCCAGCCAACACAGGGCACAAGGTAGGAACAAACCCCGGGCAGGGTGCCAGCTCACCGCAGGACACACACAAACACACACACACCAAACACACACACACTAGGGACAACTTAGGATCGCCAATGCACCTAACCTGCATGTCTTTGGACTGTGGGAGGAAACCGGAGCAGACACGGGGAGGACATGCAAACTCGGGAAGCGAACCCAGGTCTCCTTACTGCTAGGCAGCAGTGCTACCACTGTGCCACCGTGCCGCCCACACATAAAGTCCAAATGCAAATAAAAAACAATACTGAGACAGAAAGGCCAAGCTAAACAGAAAGGCCGAGATAGAAAAAGAATACAATAATGAGAGAAAGGCCAAGCAACACGGAGGGTCCAAATACAAACTTAAAAGTGCAATGAGGCAGCACGACCAAGCTAAACAAAAAGGCCAGGATATAAAAAAAGATGAATATCGAGACCAAAAATCCAAGCAGTGATGTAAGGGGAGCCAACATTTTAAAATAATTAACAAAAATGTGCACACCTAACGAAATGTTCATGAATTAAAGAGAAAAACATAATGGCATTAACAAAAGAAACAAAATAATTTACAAAAAAAAAGAAAGAAAGTAAACAACCAACAAAAAGCAGAGACGGAGTCTGGCAAAGCCACAAGAATTTGGAAGAAGCTAATCCTCGATTCAGCCGAGTTGAGCCACACACCAGGTAAGACCCCTAGCGCCTGAGCCTGCTCCCACTTCATAGCCGCTGTGTTTCATTCGAGTCAGGCTCTGCAGTGTAGTGGGTAGGACAGATGCCGTGCTGTGCAGTGCAGCCTGGACGCCGCTGAGCCACGGTTTTGTTTAGTTGCGCTGCTGCTAGGTGACGTCTAGGTCGGGCCGTCATGTGCTTGAGTCACATCACAGTCTGTCTGTGCTGTTGGTAAGTCACATCCGAGGCAGACTGGAATGAGTGACACTCCAGTCTAGTCATGACAATCCAAACAAGACACACAGCCCTTGAAACACTTCCCATTTTACACATCATTGTTATGAAAACACACAGCGTAGTAGGTAAGATCCATTGTCATCATGTCGCCCAGCAGCTGAGCCACATCCAAGCTAATTTGCGTAACCGCAGCATCACTTACCAGTGGAGTTTCCTTGCCATGCGTGTAAGAGCTACTCATTAAAATGTATGGCTACTTAAATTCAAGCGCTGAAAGGCAGGCAGATCTTGAACAGAAGCTCCTGCCTCTGAAGGCACTTTGTCCAGTTGATGAGACACCAAGCAAAGTGGTTCAGGTATTCGCCGGCGCCTGTCGAGGAGCTCATCTTGTGTTTCACATCCCCATTTGTTCTCATTCTTCAGCCTCAATGAGTCTCCTGTTGCAGTAAGCAGGGTTGTCGGAGGGCCGCTTCTGACCCACCCTCCTCCAGCTCTGCGACTCTCCTTGTGCCTTCACTCCCCCCCTGCCCCAGTCCCCCCATTTCACTACTCTGACAGCTTTATCTGCAGGAGCCTATCATGCTCAACCGCTGACACCCTGGAGGGCTTCTCTGAGAGGTGCCACTATATATATATATATATATATATAGTATATTATCTTATGACATATTGTATTATCTTATATTATAAAATTATTCATTAAGCTGCTGTACTGGCTTATAGGGCAACGCCTGCATCACCAGGCCACACTCAGATTTATCATTTACATACAAATATATTTGTGTAGATTAAAAAATGTTTAATGGAGACATATATATATATATATATATATATATATATATATATATATATATATATATATATATATATATATATATATATATATATATATATATTTAAATATAGTGCATTTTCTTATAACATATTGTATTATCTTACTATAAAATTATTTATTAAGCTACTTTACTAGTATATACTGTAAGGCAATGCCTGCATCACCATGCCACACTCAGATTGTATCATTTACATACAAAGTACATTAAAAAATGTTTAATGGCGACAGTATATATATATATATATATATATATATACCACACACACACATAACACACATATATATATATATATATATATATATATATATATATATATATATATATATATATATATATATATATATATATTTAAATATAGTGTATTTTCTTATAACATATTGTATTATCTTATTATAATATTATTTATTAAGCTACTTTACTGGTATATACTGTAAGGCAATGCCTGCATCACCAGGCCACACTCAGATTGTATCATTTACTTACAAATATATTTTTACGGCACAACTTGACCTTCAGTTAACTAATTCACCTAAATGCAAACATTGGTGTTATGAATAGATACATTTTTTTAATAGTTTATTCCTGTGAAAGAAAGTTTACTCAATTAAAAATGAAAACAACAACTTTCTAGATATTTTAGTTTATAATTTAAAAATGGAATAAGAATCATTAAAGTTCGATAAATTCTGAAAAGAATGATGCCAAACATATATGTGTAAGCTTTAAAATAAGCCGATTTAAAGCGTGACAAAAAATGTCACATTTAAACATCATATAAAATTGTTGGACAAAATCTTTGCACTTTTAGGCTTAGGATTATATATACAGCATATAGAGAGTATATATATATATATATATACCTGTACATACAGTGAGCTGGCTGAACACAGGTTCAAACAGAGATCCAGAAGAAATCACAAATATTTGGGACGTCAGCCGGGTAATCCCTTTTAATTCTCTCAAACCTCTCGATAAACTTAAACAGGTGCCTTCTGGTAACACTTAACATAAGGCTTCAGGGTACAAAACAGAAAACAGCTTCAGTGTTAACAAAGGAAGGATTTCCTAGAGTTTTCACTTGTTAGAAGTGGTCTCTTCAAAAGACATCTCAGTGGAGGCACCCGGTCTTTTTATAATGGGAGGACAGGAAGAGGCGGAGCTAATTTCCCTCATTGGGAGGTTTCTGGGAGCTGTGGGGAGAAAAGGAAACAGAGTTAGTGACAGTGCCCCCTCTCACTGTGGTGGGTTAACGAATGAGCCAGCAAGGAGATCCTCAGACACACATGCGTGACAATATATACAGTATATGTATATACCGTCTTTTTCCGAAAATAAGACACTGTCTTACTTTCTTTTTTGATCCAAAATACGCACTAGGGCTTATTTTCGGGGGAGGACAAAAATAAAAGTATATTTATATATTTTTATTTAATATTTATTTATTTTACACAGAATACAGAAATTAAAATTGATTCAATTACAGTCATGTCATCTTCTTCTGGAACATCGTCATAAATCAAGATTTACACCCCTGGAGTCTTCCACAATTCCCTTTTTGTACTCGACGGAATAGCTCTTTCGTTTTGTACTCATTTTAACTGCGGTTAAAAATTATTCACTTTATAAAAAATAAAATTACGTATGAGGAAATAATCAGACTTACAAGACTGAAATGAACAAACACTGTATCTGCACTGTCGCTCAATGTAGACTGCTGCCTTAACGAACAATTATTTATAGTGTGCGCCAACGACGCGTTCCGTCGCATTCCGCATATGCATGCCCCCCTCCCCACCTCATTCGACCATACTCTGCAATACGCGCGACGCAGTACAACACAGCAGAGCAGAGCGGACACAATATTTATGTATTCATGCTGCCTTATGTTGTATTTTTAAGATAAATTCCAAGAATTAATTTGAAACGAACTGTAGAGGTAAACAATGAATTTCTCGGAATATTTTATTTCAAACATTTCTCTGAAATACGAGTATTAGGGAAGCTAAACATACTTAATAAATCAACAGCATTTTTTAACGAATTCTTTTTTTCACATTATTTTAACTAGGGCTTATTTTCGGGGGAGGGCTTATATTACAAAAAGTTCCGAAAATCTCGATAGGGCTTATTTTCGGGGGATGTCTTAATTTCGGAAAAAGACGGTATATATATATATATATATATATATGTATATATATATATATATATATATATATATATATATATATATATATATATATATATATATATGTACAGTATATACATATATTTGTATGGATATATATATTTTTATATAGTATTTCTTGTATTACAATATTATTTATTAAAGGCTGCGCATGTTCAACATAACAACTACAGAATTCACTGATTTTGAAATTAACATAAAATATTGCAGTTTATTAAACTATAAAAATACTGTAACATTTTGAGAAATTCTAAATCAAACAAAAGGCCTAATTTTCTCCGCACGTGGGTTACTCTTGTTGGCAGTTCAGCTGTGCTCTGTGCTCCATATTTTTAAAATCACATTCAATTCAGGAACGTGCGGGGCAGTTGAACGAACATCAGTGCTCACTGCATTTCCGCCTTCAGGAGCTGACAGATCTGCTAGAAGTTGTGGCATCTTTGCTCAGGTAGGTGCCCACGTTGCAGGACATGTTCTGTATGGAGTAGTGCCATATGGGAAATCATAGCAAGGTGGTCACAGCAAGTCTTAGGGTCACAGGGTGATGTGGTAGCCCTGAGGTAGGGATCTGCGCTGGCAATCAGACAGCTGGCGTTTCAAATCATTAATGCCAGAAGTGATTCCACTGCATTGGGCCCTTGAGCAAGGCCCTTAACCTGCAACTACTTTGTCCTGAGTATGATGTTAATCTGCAAGCAGGGCCTCCAACTTAGACAGAAAATTTGGGGGTTGATGGCAGGATTGGCACTCCAGCCACCGTAAAAAAAAATCTCACACTGCTGAGTTGTCACCCATTGCATGGCTGCACTTTGATCCTAGTTTGGGGTCCTAAGGGGGTTTGGCAACACACAGAAGCTCCCCACCTCTCTAAGGTCATGGCTCACCTAGAGGTGTCAGACGCGTGTGTCTGGGCTCAGCTGATGGTACTTACCCACCAAATCAGTGGTTGGTGCTGTGTACAAATGCATTCCCTTTTTCTCCCCTTGCAGACCGTAAGACTGACGGCCCTACCATCTCTGATGTCACGTCCGGTGTCTGGCCTCCTGGACCCGGCCCTTCCTGTCAGAAGCACATAAGGTCAGAAGTTCAGCCATCTTTGGCAGTTTATCTTAGGACTCGCATGTGGAAAGTCATTTTGAAAGTCTATTTTTTTTTTCTTGTCGTTTTCACGGCTTGGCTAACCCTTTTTACTTGTCCTTTCTGTTTCTTACAGCATCTAACCATCATAGGCAAGGAAAAAGAATGGCTAGTACTCTAATAGGCCCTATAAGACCAGTAAGAATGTTTAACAAAAAGCCATTTACTTTTATTTGCTTAGCAGATGCATTTATCCAAAGTAACTTACAAAACAGGTCAACATACAATACAATACAATACAATACAATACAATACAATACAATACAATACTATACTATACTATACTATACTATACTATACTATACTATACTATACTATACTATACTATACTATAATATACTATACTATACAACACAATACCATTTATTTCTTGTGTAGCCCAAAATCACACAAGGAGTGCCACAGTGGGCTTTAACAGGCCCTGCCTTTTGACAGCCCTCCAGCCTTGACTCTCTAAGAAGACAAGGAAAAGCATAACATAGCATAACATAATTGAGTAACATCAGTCTGGGGGGCTGTTTTGGGAACAAGTGGCTACGGGACAAGGTACAAAACATCTTGCCTGAAGAGGGGGCCTGAGTTGCCTCAAAACCTTGCATATTGTAATCTTTTTAGTTGGCCAATAAATGGTGTCATTTTGCTTGACTTTTCACTACTTTCATAATGGCCAAAACAGTACGACACCCTGGTACCAGAGTGACCATCACAAGTGAAGAGCTCAGAACAAAACACAAGCACGTTACAATTCCTAGATAATAAAACCTAACAGCTGACATGAGTTAGACAGAAATTCACCAAACAAGGGGGGTCTTGATACACTTCTGAGGACGTCAGAATTTCCAAATGGTGGTGGGAAGCTACACATGAAAAGAGTCTGGACTAAGCTTTAATACCATGCTGAGGTGGCATCACCAGACACCATTTATCAGCAGCCCAGAGTGGAGCACAGGACCTCACAAGTGTCTCCATATACACAGGGGCTGAGCCGCTGACTCCTCTGAAGGCAAACATCAAGGATTTGAACTTAATGCAATGTGGAGATCTGAGAAGAGGAGTGACATGTGCTCGTCTCAGCTAGTGGGACACCAGATGTGCTGCTGCGTTTGTAATCATCTGCGGCAGCTTGGTGGCACATGCCAGAACCCGTGCCAGCAGCGAGTTACAGAAGTCCACATGTGACAGGCCCAAAGCCTGTACCTGGAGTTGGACTGCATGCTCTGTCAGATACAGATTGGTCTTTTGGATGTTGCACAGAGTGAATCTGCAAGATCATTGTGACATGGTCAGTGAGGGACAGCTGGTCATCAATCACCACCCCAAGGCTGCACACTGACTTGAAAGGTGGTAGTGATAGTGAGCCGAGCTGAACAGACGGGTGAGCAGGTGTCATAGGAAGGTCTGGCTTTGTCAGGTTGAGCTGGAGATGGCACTTCTTAATCCAGGTTGTATGCGGAGAATTTGGCTGATACTGCATGGTCCTCTGGTGGGAATGACAAGGTACAGCTGCATATCATCGGCATAGCACTGACAAGAGAAATCATGGGGCAGGATGGTAGAGCCAAGCACAGAGAAGTATAGAGAGAAGAGGAGGAGAGGGCCCAGCACCATGCCTTGCTGGCATCCCTACATTGTAGGATGTGCCCAAGTGGTAGGACTCAGACCAGCTGAGGGCATCCCCAATGATGCCATAGCCAGAGTGGGTAGTGAGGAGGAGCAGGTGGATGACCATGTTGAAGAAAAGAAATGAAAAGTGAATGGTCAGGGCAGCCATGGACCACATACCACTAGGAAGGATGTCTCAATCAAACAGTGTGCATGGCATCCCCTATTGAGACCAATAAATTGCCGAAGAATCAGACTGCAGGTCTACCTATGAAAGCACTAAGAACGTTTAAAAGAAAATGAGAAGTTACTCTAGCTTCTGTTCCGTTTTCATTTGAGGCTTGCTGTACACCCATTATTTTGCTAATTGTTTTCATATTTTAAGTGGATTCCTCACGTTATTATAAGATTCTCCAATCCAGTTCACCCAATTCAGGAGGATATTTGCTTTGCTTTGGGTTGGACAGACATCCTAGCTAGGAGAGAGGAAGGAGCCAGACCCAGAAGGGATAGACGGAGAGCCCATCAGTTGTGAAAGACGCTGCAGGGGATGTGGGATTTCCCAGGACGTGAGATGACAGCAGCCCTCCGTATCGGCGCCCATTTGGGAATGCTGGGAGATGCAGTCTGGCAACACAGCCCTGCTGGGGACCATGGGTGCCGCAAGGGGGCGCTGCAGTGAGATGAGCTTCCTAATAAGTGGGACTTCCTTATGACCTGGAAGTACTTCCATTGGGCAGTACCTCCGGGTCCTTAAGGGACCAGACTCTCTTGTCATGCCGAGTCGGAGCTGGGAGGATATGGAGCAACACTCGACTGGAGGAGGGCAGGGCGATGGTGAGAGGAGAGGTGAATTGTGGAGAGAGAGAACCTGTGCTTGTGGTTTTGCAATTTTGTGGACTTGTGTTGAATAAACACTTCTTTATTTGAACCCGGGATTCTGTGTGATCGTGTTTGGGAGGTCCTGGGGCTTGTTGACGCCCCAGTTCCATCACACTTTATAAATTTCGTTTACACTTCAGTGCCACTCTGTGTAGTGCAGTGCATCCATGAAGCATCATTCAGTTATAACAGAAGGCCACAAGGTTGTACCACATGTGTGAGAAGAAAGGAGTGAAGAAGAGGAGGAGGGACCCTGGAGAAATGGGAGGGTGTCACAATGAGGCAGGGACAGACAGTGAGGAGATTGTAAGAGGAGTTTGTGGGAGGCAGACATTTGTGAGTCATGCTTAGTGAACGGCACAGAGAGGTGGGGAAACAGACCACAGGATGATGATGGGACGAAGAGGGGCGAGAAGTCAAGTCAAATCAAGTCAAGCGGTGCTGTGGTCATACCAGCCACAAACCATATTGTAGGATGGAGTGGCATGAAATAGCATTCCTCAGGACTGCCGTGCAACACACACATAAACACAAAAGGCAAGGAAAGAACTACACTCAATTAGGTACACCTGCTCGTTAACACAAATATCTAATCAGCCAATCACATGGCAGCAACGTAATGCATTTCAGCCTGTAGACATTGTCAAGACCACCTGCTGAAGTTCAAACTGAGCATTAGACTGGTGATGTAAGTGACTTTGAACGTGGCCTGGTTGTTGGTGCCAGACAGGCTGGTCTGAGTATTTCAGAAACTGCTGATCTGCTAGGATTTTCACGCATAACCTTCTCTAGGGTTTACAAAGAATGGTCTGAAAAAGGGAAAATATTCCTCTGGGTGAAAATACCTTATTGATGCCAGAGGTCAGAGGAGAATGGGCAGACTGGTTTGAGCTGATAGAAAGGCAACAGGAACTCAAATAACCGAGGTATGCAGAAGAGCATCTCTGAACACACAACACATCAAACCTTCAAGTAGGTGGGCTACAACAGCAGGAGACCACACCGGTGACACTCGTGTCAGCTAAGAAAAGGCAACTGTGGTTACAATTGGCACACCAAAATTGGACAATAGAACACTGAAAAAACGTCGTCTGGTCTCGATTTCTACTGTGACATTCAGATGGTTGAGTCAGAATTTTGTATCAACAACATGACAGCATGGAGCCATCCTGCATTTTATCAACTGTTCAGCCTGGTAGTGGTGTAATGGTGTGATGGATATTTTCTTGGCACACTTTGGGTTCCTTAATACCAACTGAGCATCGTTTAAATGCCACAGCCTACCTGATTATTGTTGTCTGTCCATCCCTTTATGACCGTAGTGTCCCCATCTTCTAATTCCAGCAGGATAACATGCCATGTCACAAAGCTCAGATCATCTCAAACTGGTTTCTTGAACATGACGATGACTTCACTGGACTCAAATGGCCTCCACAGTCACCAGATCTCAATCCAGTAGAGCACCTTTGGGATGTGGTGGAACGGGAGATCACATCATGGATGTGCAGCCGAGAAATCTGCAGTAACAATAGAATTTATAAGAGATAAAACAGGCCACGATTGTGGCTGAACTCACCCTACGTGTAAACCCTTTGCATGGGCACCGACTCTGCCAGGCTTCATGTTACTGGCTGTCACACTAAGGGGTCAGCTTGTGGTCCCCTGAAAAGTGTGCTGCAAAGTCGTCATCTTTTGTGATTGCTAGTCGTGCAGTTTGACACCCACAGGCGATGAGACCAGCAGCCCCGACTAGACGTCATGTGATGTGACATCAGCTTAAGATAAATTGAAAAATTAATGGAGGTGTAGCAATCGACACTGGCACTGAGTAAGTGGGCTTTCAAAAGAACGGATGGACAAATGGGTGTGAAGATGAAAAAACGTGACAATGCGACAAGTGAAAAGAGAACGGAGAACTGGCAGCAGGAGCATAAGGGAGGATTATTCTTACCACTGCTGTACCAGTATGTCCAGCACGCTCCCCTCACATAATGCCTCTGGGGGTCCTTTGGTCTTTCTCCAATAAACGATTCTGTCTAAGGCCTCTATCCAGGTCATTCAGAAGAATGGAGGCCTCATTTCCATACTAATCTGCCCCTACGCCGCCGCAGTGGCAGCCCACACCGCATGCCTCCGTGGGGCACTGAGAAGCGCTGTCAGATCGCCCGCCGGGTGCTGCAAATAATCTTAATTAGCACAACAATTTAGAGGGTCCTGCCTTTCCAAAAGCCGTCCTCTCAGGTTACAGTTTGCTAATGTGACAGACTGTCAGCACTGACAGAGGGGGGGGACCCCTCCAAGCAAGCTGAAATTTGGCAAATGAAGGAGCCTTTTAGATTTTTTTTCTTTTTCCTTTGCCACGGGACAAAAGAAGGTTAATTCAATGGAGCACCTTCCCAAAAGGGGTCCTAATAATCATTTACTCAGCTGGGAGCGCCAAGCCTGAGAACAGAGGGGCTTGAGTGAGCGCTGAGGAGCTGTGCGAAGCAATGCCAGCTCAGTTACGTCACTCACCACACACGCAAGGCCCACTGTGACAGGGTGAGGGTAGCGACAGAGCAGAGGGAAGCGTGGAGTGAGAGAAGATGACGGGCAAGGTGAGGAAGGAGGATGGCACTGCCGCCTCACAGCGGCAGGGACCTGGGCTGCAATACTAGACTGGTCACCCACATACGCAGCTGATAGGTCAACTGGTGACGATCTGAAAGTCTGCCCTGCAGTGTACTGGCATCTCTGATGGGATACACTGTGGTTCCGAAGACTGATAGACAGACGAGCTGGTAGATGTAATGGCACTCAGCTCGGGAGTGAGATACACCGGGACAGGGGCTCCCTGTTAGTGAGATGGTTCAGTTGGTTACTGCTTTGTGTATGCTACTCCAAGAATGGCATGTCATTCTGTAACCCGCTTAATCCAGGGGGTGCTGGAGCCTATCCCAGCTGGCACAGGGCACAAGGCAGGAACAAACCCTGGACGGGATGCCAGTCACCCACCCTAGGGCTAATTTAACCATCGGCAATTCAGCATGTCCTTGAACGGTGGGAGGAAATCCACACAGACATGGGGAGAGCATGCAAACTCAATGCAGGGACCCGTGAACCCGTGTCTACTTACCGCTGCACCACCCTGCCACCCAAAAAGGTGTTAAGTGAAAGGCGCCATACTGGAATGAGCTGAATTGATTTGAATTATTATTAAGAGTCGGTCATGTGAGGATGCTTAGGCATTGGAATAGCAATAATGTCAAGTGGCCATTCTTCAACTATGAATTAGTGGACAGAGGTTGTTAAGGTAAAGATTCACTTTGTGTCCCTGTGTGTTTTAACAATTCTGTGTGTCTTTATGGCCAATAATTCTATATTTAGTAATGCGGAAAACCTTTAAAACCTATATTTGCATTTTACTGTACCTGAGAAGGTGACACAGCGCTCTGAGCCTGCAGTCAGTGATCAGCGCTGTACAAAAACACACAAAAAAAATTGGAAGCTTGGTGGGAGGTGATTAGGGTGGGAGGACTGGGATGGGCGCTGCATTGTGTGTGTAAGCAGGTGTAAGGAGCTATATAGAGAAGAAGGAACAATGGCTTTAAGTTAATAAAGGTGATTAGCAGGATTGTGATGGTTACTGTTTCGTACATCTAAACCCATGCCTGCACTCAGAGCCTGTGTTCAGCGAAAGGCGCTATATAGCAATAGGCAAAAAAAGATTTGAATTGTTACTAGGGTGCGACATACTTCAGATTACAGTGAGAGCAGCTTGGCATTGGAGTGAGAGACTCAGAGGGTGGTGCCCCGCATTAGTGAGAGATGAATGGCATGACAGGGCAGCAGGACTAGGGTGGGCGCTGTTTAATAGATGCACAGTGAAAGGAGCTATAAAGAGGAGAGGGGGGAGCTGTTTTGAGATAATAAGGTGATTTGAAAGGGAGGGAAGGATAGAGGGAGGGAGGATGGCAGTGGTTACCATTTTGTAAATCTAAATCCATGTGTACACTTTGAGCCTGTGTTCTGTGAATGGTGCTCTCTCTGTAAGAGTAAGTGGAACCGATTTGAAGTTTTATTAGAGTGTGACGTGTTTCAGATTAAAGTTAGGGGGATTCACACTGGAGTAGAGTGGGGCTACACATTAAAAAGTAGAATAAGAGTGAGCGAGGACTGGGACAGGTTTTGTAAATCTGAACCCATGTTTACACTCTGAGTCTGTGTTCCACCAAAGGTGCTATATAGGAATAAGAGGAATTGATTTGAGTTGTTATTAGAGTGTGACGTGTTATGAATTAAAGTTAGGGGACGATCACACCGGCATAGAGTGGGGCTACACATTAGTGACAGCTGATCAGAATCAGAGTGAGCGAGGACTGGGACGGGTGCCGTTTTGTAAATCTGAATCCGCGTTTGCACTCTGAGTTTGTGTTCGATGAAAGGTGCCGTATAGGAATAATTATTAGAGTGTGACGTGTTTCACATTAAACTGAAGGGGGTTCACACCGTAAATAAAGCGGTGCTCCGCATTAGTGAGAGCTGAGGGAGGACTGGGACGGGTGCCGTTTCATATGAGTAAACGGGTGTAAGCACAGTGAAAGGAGCTATATAGGATACTAATGCCATACATTAGTGACGTGATCAGAGTGAGATGGCAGAGGCTACTGCTTCATACAGGCTGGCTAAGCTAACAGAAGAGGCTACACAGTGAGAAGGAGAATAGCTCCTCCATGTAAGTGTGAGTTCATTAATTAATCAATAGTAATAATGAATTACATTTACAGGTTGTAGCGCTTTCTGAGCTTCTTAAGCTCTTTATGTAGACAGTGAGGGCCCACCAATGTGCAGCACCCACCTGCATTCTTACAGCAGTACACTCACCACACGTTAACTATTAGATGTGAAGGGATGAGAGATAGTTAGGCAGTCAGCGACAGGTGATGATTAGGGGGCCAGAATGACGCTGTGTGACCCTGAGCAAGTCACTTGTCCTGCCTGTGCTCCAGCTGGAAAAGCAAAAGAAATGAAACCAGTTGTATCCTACATGTTGTAAGTCGCCTTGGATAAAGGGGTCAACCAAATAAGTAAATGTAAATGACCAGCCCATGATGGGCAGTTTATTCAGGACATTGGCACACCCTCTACTCTTAATGAATTTAGCCAGGACGTTGGAATACCCCCTACACTTAATGAATTTAGCCAGGACATTGGCATATCCCCTACTCTTAATGCATTTAGCCAGGACGTTGGCATATCCCCTACTCTTAATGAATTTAGCCAGGACGTTGGCATATCCCCTATTCTTAATGCATTTAGCCAGGACGTTGGAATACCCACTACTCTCAATGAGTTTAGTCAGGACATTGGCATATCCCCTACTCTTAATGCATTTAGCCAGGACGTTGGCATATCCCCTACTCTTAATGAATTTAGCCAGGACGTTGGAATATCCACTACTCTCAATGAGTTTAGTCAGGACATTGGCATATCCCCTACTCTTAATGAAATTAGTAGGGACATTGGCACACCCCCTACTCTTAATGAATTTAGCCAGGACATTGGCACACTCCCTACTCTTTACGAAATATGCCCAGGGATCTTTTATGACCACAGAGAGTCAGGACCTTTGCTTTATGTCTCATCCAAAGGATGGCGCCATTTTTACAACACAGTTTCCCCATCACTGAACCAGGGCATTGGGGTCGACGTTCAGACCACAGGGTAAACGCCCCCTTGCTGGCCTCACCAACACCTCAAACAGCAGCCACCCAAGCTTTGTGGTTGTTCCTGCACCCTGACATGCTCAGTGTCAGGTGGTTTACTTGTTCTGAACTGCAGGTGGCATAGCTGCTGACAAATGGCTGAGAGGTGAGCACCGTGGTGATTGTGTGTCTGTGTATTGTGAATGTGATTTAGGTCTGGGAGTCTCTCTTCAGAGCACCATATTAGAAGAAATGGAACTGTTTAGAATGGCCGAATTAAGTAATCTCACTCTGTGCTTAAGTAACAAGTAGCATCTCTCATCCTAAAATAAGCACCTCACCCTGCATCACCTGGCAGAGCAGATCTCGCTCCAATATGGACCCCACCTTCACTCCTTCAGAATTTCATAAGTGCCATTTCACTTGAAGGGTAGTCGACATCGAGGGTACACTTCTCTAAATTTGTGAGAGGAGATCCCAGTCTGAGGGTGGGCAGAGTTGGAGTTGGAGGAGCATTGCATGGTGTGCTCCATATTTAGTCAGAGCCGACCGAGCCATGGCTTCACAATAAGCGCAGTGAACTGAAGGCACTCGGATGCCTCCTCTCACCCTGGTGCGCCATTCACTGAAGTGTATATAGGCAAGGTGTACCCAGCAAGGTGCAAGGTCGCACGCTGAGAAGAACACATGAAACAGCATACTGTTTGGCTCCAACGCCAGGGCCATCCAAACACGGGGGGTGCCTTCACGTTTCAGTCAGAGAGGAACGGGTTCAGGACAGGCCATGCCCTAGTTACAGATTAATATCGCAAAGTACATAGAGTTCTGCACAAATTGGGAAAAACATAACTGCTTTTTATCTAAATAAGAAGAGGTGAAAGGTCACAGGCATTTGCCAAGTGCTGTCATTCTCAAACATTAGGACATAACATGGAATTTTGAAATAAATATATCAACTCAGAGTCCAAGCTGCCAAACATGAGAGGAAGACAACAACCTGGGCAATGCTGCCAATGAAAGGGGCTATGAAAATGGGACACAGACAACGATTGTGGAGCCTCAAACACGGTAGAGTCATTCTTAATAGACCAAGAAGTACGTGTCACTTAACCCAGGGGTGTTCGACTCCGGGCCTGGTGGGCCGCAGTGGCTGCAGGTTTCATTCTAACCCTTTTCCTAATCAGTTTTCACTGCTAATTAACTCTTTTCCCTTCATTTTAATAGCCCTGTTTTTAAGGATTCAGACCTCTGAAGTGATTCATTTTTTCATTAAATGGCAGCCAATCAGATATGAGACCTGAGACAAGCCAACAGATGACCAGCTAAACTGGAACATCAAACTTCAGCCAATTTCACTCCAACCAGTTTCTTAATGAGAAGCCGTTAATTCAAGCCATTATTGAATATCCGGACTTGTTGCTGCTCTCATTCTGCCACAGCAGACTGTTGATTTTCTGTTTTTTCTAAGACCACCGTCAAGATGTTTTGATGATCCGAGCAGAACAACATGGCCAAGACCTTCACCTTTATTTTCAGGTTAGCTGGTCAAGTGGCCGCTTGTTTTGTGTCTCATTATTGTTTGGCTGCTCCTTAAAGAAACAACTAAGGGGTCCGAGTCACGTCAATTAAAACGAAGGCAAAACAAGTTAATCAGCAGCAAAAATGGCTCACTAATTAAGAAGATGGTTAGAATGAAAACCTGCAGCCACTGCAGCCCACCAGGACCACTGATTTAAAAAGTCAGCTGATAAACAGAGAGACACTAACAGCTGAGATGTAATTAGCCACATCCACGTGTCTTCTGTCTAAGAAACCAAAAAAGCTCAACAGGTTTCTCTACAAAAACCGTAGGGCTAAACCATAAGCGTAGTGGGAAACTAAATGCAAGAAGTCCTTCACTAGAATACTTTTATTCAACTGAATGCAAAGTGCAATGAAAGAGAAGCAAGTCGACATGAGATGCCAGAGCCCACCAGGAGCGGAGCTGGACACCCCTAACTTAACCTGATGCAGGTCAGGATATCCAGGCTTTTAGAAGACCCGCCATCTTGCAAGAACCTGGAAGTTATTATTATGGGCTTTACAGTGGTGCCTGCTACAGACCTGGGCTCAAATCCATCTCCTCATCATTGTCCATGTGGAGTTTATACATCCATCTGGACATGCTGGATAGGTGCAAGTGTGCACAAATGAGGTGCCCCACAATGGCCAAGTGAGGACCTCTGAGACCTCATGAATGGATGATGGACATCCAGAAAACATGTTGGTCTATGGCTGTGACTGTTATTAGCCTTCTATTAGCCTATTAGTCTTCTGCCTTGGTGTGGTTTCACAAAAGTTTGTGTTTACAGTTGGAGCACAAGTGGCATAAGTGACCTAATTGAGGGCACACAAACTGGCACACATCTGACAAGAAAAGAACGGCCCAGAAAACAAAGGCTTAAAAAAGAAGCAGCGCATTTTCTGGAGAGCCTGAAGTGCCGTCGACACATTCAAGGAATGCAAAGAAAGGCAAGGAAGGGGACGTCCACCTCTGAGTGCCAGCTTTTGAGATCTTTACTTTGTGTAACTGAAATGGTCACCAACCTGGCTAAAGATAAATTACAATAACATGGCAGTGCATGTGCGCAGACATTCTCAAGGTTACAGCCATCTCCTTGCCATACCTGGGAAGCACCCTCTCTTCTACTGCCATCATTGGTGTGGAAGTCGCCCAACAGGATTCATGCTGCCCGCTGCACATTTACCAGGCTGTGCCATCGAGTCTTCAGCAGCCACACTTTGAGGACAGAGACAAAGCTTGCTGTTTATCGTGTGGTGCAATCGGTGCGCTCTTCCATACCCCCAAAACTTGGACACCATATTGTTGGCATCAACCAAACCAAAAGAAGCTTCACTGCAGTCTCAGAGTTAGCTGGGAAGATAGGGCAAGCGACATTGTGATCCTTCGCCAGGAGCGCGTGGCCTGAATTGAGACAATGATTGTCCAACATCATGGCCACGTCATCTGAATCTTGATAGATGCCGATTCTTCATGGGCTCTCCTATACCAGCTCAGTAGGCTTTGACTGCCATTTTTCCAATTGACTACAGGGGCAAATGGTTGCAAAGCATTGGGTAGAAACTCTCTTAGGCACAATGTGGATGTGTTACATTTAAGGAATGTTACATTTTAAATCCCACTTCATCCAATTTATAACTGCAGAGATTTGTCCTAGCAGCACTGGGCACAGAACAAAAAACAGCTTTGGACGGGCATCGGTCCATCATAGTGCCCACTCACGCACCCAGCCAGCACTTTAGAGTCACCACTAACCTAACTTACATATCTATGGGCATCCCAGGAGGAAAACGCACAGATACACAGGGAGAGCAGGCAATCTCCACACGGACAGTGATGCCCCTGGCATCATCTTAAACTTACAGTATCATTCCTGTTTTGTTTGAATTCTCCTACATGATTGTTTTACGTATTGCTACCTGGGAAAAGTGTTAATAAAACACAAGCTTCGTGGGGCTATTGGGGTCCTACTAAAACACCCAGCCCTGAGATGACTGGCACCCCTGTTTGGTGACACTCCTCACCACCTTCAGAAAGTGACACGGCCGGCTCGAGGCCTTCATACAGTGAGGATGGATCGCTTTACATGTCCAACAGGCAGCGCAGCCAAAGCAGCACAATTATCTAAACATTTCAGAGCGATAGCATGTAATTCACAATCTCTGATCCCCACAGACTCTTAAAGAGTTTGACCCCATGCTCTCCCTGCATGGCGGGTAATCCAGATTACAATGGTGTGACACAGCTGCGCGGCGTGCCTGTAATTTACTAGGTAGGGAGGCTCGCTTCCCTGGAAGCTTTTAAGCAAAGTCAATATAAATCAGAAAGGAAACTTTGTTAAAAATCAAAATAATAATTAAGAAAAATACAGTTTAACAGATCTGTAACTCATTTGCAGAGTCCTGAAGTGGGGCTTGCTGAGCTGCTTTGAGCCTGCGGGATTTCTCTGATTCGCTCCTTTGGCTTTCCGTGTTTCATCTCATTTTGAATTCGGCTCTAATGGCGGCGACTCTGAGGGGGAATCAGTTAGCATGTAAGGCACTATATAATAGATAGATAGATAGATAGATAGATAGATAGATAGATAGATAGATAGATAGATAGATAGATAGATAGATAGATAGATATGAAAGGCACTATATAATAGATAGATAGATAGATAGATAGATAGATAGATAGATAGATAGATAGATAGATAGATAGATAGATAGATAGATAGATATGAAAGGCACTATATAATAGATAGATAGATAGATAGATAGATAGATAGATAGATAGATAGATAGATAGATAGATAGATAGATATGAAAGGTGCTATATGATAGATAGATAGATAGATAGATAGATAGATAGATAGATAGATAGATAGATAGATAGATAGATAGATAGATAGATAGATAGATATGAAAGGCACTATATAATAGATAGATAGATAGATAGATAGATAGATAGATAGATAGATAGATAGATAGATAGATAGATAGATAGATAGATAGATAGATAGATAGATAGATAGATATGAAAGGCACTATATAATAGATAGATAGATAGATAGATAGATAGATAGATAGATAGATAGATAGATAGATAGATAGATAGATAGATAGATATGAAAGGTGCTATATGATAGATAGATAGATAGATAGATAGATAGATAGATAGATAGATAGATAGATAGATAGATAGATAGATAGATAGATAGATATGAAAGGCACTATATAATAGATAGATAGATAGATAGATAGATAGATAGATAGATAGATAGATAGATAGATAGATAGATGAAAAGCATCTGTCCTTCCTTTGTCTGGTCTTTTATTGTTTCTTCTCATTTTCCCCTCTTTCCCTTCCTTTCCAGACTTTGGGATGCACACCTTTTCCTCATTTTGGGTGCTCCCGTTTTTCTCTTCTTTTCCAGGTTGCTCCTCTTTCCCTTCTTCTCTGGCCTTTCAGATACGTTTCTTTCCGTCCATTTTTGGACTTAGAAGTGCAGTGCTTTTCCTCACTTGATGACCTTTAGGGGTGCACTTTTTTCCTTCATGTTCCCAACTTAAAGGTGCATCTCTTTCAATTGCTTTCTAGCCTTTGGGGGTCCCCCTTTTAACCTTCCTTCTCATCCTTTGGGGTACACCTGTGTTCTCACTTTCTTGACTGAGAGATGCGCCTCTTTCCCTTCCTTTGCAGCCTTTTAGGGTCCCTCCTTCACTTTCCTGATTTTGGGTGCCCCTGTCTCCCTCACTTGCCTGACTTTGGGGTTCGTCTCTTTCCCTTCCCTTCCGTCCGCCTGCCTCTTCTCTGCTCCATCCGGATCTCCTTCTTTCTCCACGCTTTCCCAGTATGTGAGGGGCTAACCAGATGGGCTTGGTGCTTCACCCATTTTCGGTCATTTCAGCTTTGAAGTGGGGCACAGTGCTGGTGGACCGGGAAGGGGTTGAGTCTCAAGTGGACCCCCTGCGGACAGACAAACTGATGAGAGGACAGGAAGCCTGAAACTCCCAGCATTCCCGGCAGCTGAGCTGCTCCTTTAAAGCCCTGAAATGTCATCTTCAGGCTGAGAAAGTGTTGTTGCCTGGGCATCAAGGTTGAAATGCCGTGAGTTTGTTATAAATTAACCGAGAACTTCCCTTCCCTCTTGGCAGACAAAGCTCCCATTTGTCCGCACCGCTGCATTCAGCTCCAAGTTATATTTTCACGACTGCTACTTCATTCATTTGCAAATGATTGTGCACTTTTAATTCCCAGAGTTTGAAATACCTCAAGAACTCATAAAGGAAGCAAAGCAGAGCAAACATTTGGCTTACGGCCTAAGAGGCGCTCCGATTTCAGCGTCCCCAGCCGCCTCCTTTATAGGGCATTGATTGGAAAATGATTTCACGCCTCATAACTTAAGCACTGGCCGCAGATGCAGGTCTGGGGGGGCGCGCGTTATTAAAGCTGGCGACGACTCCAAGGCCAAAAGTGCTCTCCCGGTTGCCGAGATGTTTGGAAGGAAGCTTTTGTTGAAGATTAACTCGGAGTCCACCAGACAAAGCGCCATTGATTCCCAAACTCGGGGCATTTTCACATGTTCTGTGCTTTGTGCCCCTGATCCTCAAGGTGAGGATGCAGACAGGTGGGTACCTCATAAACCAGACTGGCACCCCTAAGGAAAAAATAGGGCATTGGCAACCTGCCTCGCAGGGTATGTGAAGCAAAAGGTGGCTTGGCACTAAGGTGCGTACATCAACCTACACACCAGCTTGATAAGAAGGCCAGGGTGGGCAGAGGTACAGCAGAAAGATGGAGACAATCTGGCGGGGACGACAGGAATGAGATGTACAGTGAAAAAGAGGAGAATGGTACGGTGAGGTGTGCAGCACGGGCACAGAGAAGTACTGGCTTATGGAGCCATTCTTGTCACACGCCCAGTGACATTCTTACATATTTTATAGTACATTTACATTTACATTTACATCATTTAGCAGACGCTCTTATCCAGAGCAACTTACAACAGTGTTTGTTAGTTTTTTCGCATACCCCTTGGGGTCAGAGCGCAGGGTCAGCCATTGTACAGCGCCCCCTGGAGCAATTACAGGTTAAGGGCCTTGCTCAAGGGCCCAGCAGAGTAGGATCTCTTTCGGCACTGACTGGGATTCGAACCTGCAACCTTCGGGATACCAGCGCAGATCCTTAGCCTCAGAGCCACCACTCCGCCTACCATCTGGGCTGCCTGGGTTTCCATTTCCGTGAGAGACAACTGGAGATTTGTGGCTGCAAAGGACAGGGGACGGTGGCCACTCGAAATAATAAATTAGGATCCTCCTTCATCACGTCCCATGAAGATGGCGGCCACCCGTTCTGCTGCACGCCGCTCCGGTCAGGCTGTCATTCACCTTCAGCCAATCAGCTTTAAAGTTAGGGTCATGTGACTCAATGGAGTGAAACTTGCTGGTCTCCTCAGTACAATATGATAAAATACCAGGAAGATGCCTAGTGCCAAAACGGCCCCACCCGGGCACTTCACACATGATGGGGGGCTCATTGCAGAACCCCAGCCAACAAGCGAGACCCTCTTTCCTTTTGTGCAGTGATGGCTGCCTGGTGGCTCAGATTTTTGTTATCAGCTCAGACAGGGAGTGAGGTGTGTTATGTGTTTTTGGTTCATATCTGTGGCAAATGAAGTGGGGTGGCCCAGTTGGCTCCTTCAAAATGTCTATACCGGTCACTATATATATAAGAATAATATATTATATAGTATATAATTATAGATATAATCTATATATATAATACTTGAATAATATAATATAATATAATATAATATAATATAATATAATATAATATAATATAATATAATATAATATAATATAATATAATATAAGGGGGGCGGCACGGTGGCGCAGTGGGTAGCGCTGCTGCCTCGCAGTTGAGAGATCTGGGGACCTGGGTTCGCTTCCCGGGTCCTCCCTGCGTGGAGTTTGCATGTTCTCCCCGTGTCTGTGTGGGTTTCCTCCGGGTGCTCCGGTTTCCTCCCACAGTCCAAAGACATGCAGGTTAGGTGGATTGGCGATTCTAAATTGGCCCTAGTGTGTGCTTGGTGTGTGGGTGTGTTTGTGTGTGTCCTGCGGTGGGTTGGCACCCTGCCCAGGATTGGTTCCTGCCTTGTGCCCTGTGTTGGCTGGGATTGGCTCCAGCAGACCCCCGTGACCCTGTGTTCAGATTCAGAGGGTTGGAAAATGGATGGATGGATAATATAAGGGTGGCACGGTGGCGCAGTGGGTAGTGCTGCTGCCTCGCAGTTAGGAGACCTGGGTTCGCTTCCTGGGTCCTCCCTGTGTGGAGTTTGCATGTTCTCCCCATGTCTGTGTGGGTTTCGCTCCAGTGCTCCGGTTTCCTCCCACGGTCCAAAGACATGCAGGCTAGGTGGAATGGCAACTTTAAATTGTCCCTAGCTTGTGCTTGGTGTGTGTGGGTGTGTGTGCGCCCTGTGGTGGGCTGGCGCCCTACCTGGGGTTTGTTTCCTGCCTTGCGCCCTGTGTTGGCTGGGATTGACTCCAGCCTGTAGTTAGGATATAGCGGGTTGGATAATGGATGGATAATATAATATAATATAAATGTATATAAATATATACAGTAGTTATAAATATATATATATAATAAAAATATATATAATATAAATAATATATATATTGTGACAGGTGGCCACAGCCAACAGCACGGAAGGACCAGGGGAGAGAGGCAACACCTCCACTGGGACACTAGGGGGCAGCATTCCTAGGCGGCTGTTGCAATACAGATTCCCGCAGGGCATGCTGGGAGCTGGAGTTTGGTACAGCCCTGTTGGGTTCTGTGGGGGCTGCCAGGGGGAGCTGCAGAACCCAATAGTGGACTTCCATCACACCTGGGAGTAATTCCAGGTAATACTGATTCCCCACCGGGAGCACTCCCAGGAGCAGAATAAAAGGAGCCGCCTCACTCTATTCCCGTAGCCAGAGTCGGCGGGGGAAGAAGGACGAAGCTTGCCAGAGGGGGAGTCAAGGAGGAAGGTCTGAATGAGAGAGGAAGATAAGTAAAGGACTGAGATTGTATTGGGGTGTGATATACTGTGCTGTGCTAAGGGGAGGGAGAAAAACGCTTCCCTATTGAAGTGTGGTGCACTGCCTGTGTGTGTAGGGTTAGGGTGGCTGTACGCTCCCTGGTGGTCCAGGACAAAGTTTAAAAATCAATAAACAAACAGGTATTGCTAGATAAGCAGAGGCAAGTTACACTCCAACACGTGGCCAGAGGTAGAGCGACTTAACGGAGGCTGGCGCGTGAGTGAGGAGGGTCCTGCCTGGTTCCCTACTCCTCACATCACACTTCCCAACCCCTTGGCTCTGTCTCATATTAGCGCAAATAAATCGCTCCTGCAAGTGAACTATGATTCTTAGCGTGATGAGAGAAGTCGCAAAATCAACCGGAATGTTCAAGCAAATTATAGAAAAAAACCTGATCTATATCCATGAAGTAGTTCTCTCGTGAAAAAAACGGACAGACAGACAGACACATAGACAGATGTTGGATTTTATATTTAGAGAGATGTAGCGGAAACAGGATGAGAACATCTCAAGAAGGGTTGGGGTACCATCCTGGTAAACAATGTTTAATAGTCATCATTTTAATAACGAAAAAAGGGAGCAACAAAAAACATGTGATGAGTTGCTGTCTCTGCAGGAGATATTCTCTTGTTTGGAGCAGAGTCCAGAATGAACACCAACTTCTGGCTGCTGGTGCACTTAAAAAGGGGACATGCTTGAAGGGGCGGGGGCTTCTGGCACTCATTTTGGAAGAGACATCACAGGTGCAGGGATTTCTTCTTCTACTGGTTGGTTTACATTTAGGTCCTTCCTCATCAATTTTACCTGATCAGAGCAACTACCATGATGCCAAAGCTTGCTTGAATGACAATATATACTGATACTTAGATAGAAAAGGCACTATATGATAGATAGATAGATAGATAGATAGATAGATAGATAGATAGATAGATAGATAGATAGATAGATAGATAGAAAAGGCACTATATGATAGATAGATAGATAGATAGATAGATAGATAGATAGATAGATAGATAGATAGAAAAGGCACTATATGATAGATAGATAGATAGATAGATAGATAGATAGATAGATAGATAGATAGATAGATAGATAGATAGATAGATAGATAGAAAAGGCACTATATGATAGATAGATAGATAGATAGATAGATAGATAGATAGATAGATAGATAGATAGATAGATAGATAGATATGAAAGGCACTATATGATAGATAGATAGATAGATAGATAGATAGATAGATAGATAGATAGATAGATAGATAGATAGATAGATTCACACACAGTTTGTTATGCTACATCATTTATTCTTATGTTTGTTCAGTGATTTCTGGGTAGGCACTGCCCCTGACTCTGCTGGTGCCAATGACGCTGAGACATTTGCCCAAACAAAGGAGTGAGAAAAGCCGCTAGGCAGGATGGTTGAGGTCTTTAATGATACTGTGAGGCCACAAGTGTTGTGTATGTCATAAGCAGCAGGAAGCTGGGTGCTGTTAATGTTCTGTGCCACCTTCACCACCCTGTGCCGTGAGCAAAGCAGCTGCTGTACCAGAATGTGATGTGGCCGGTGTGGATCAGCTCTAATGGACAATTGTTCCAAGTCTGTAACAGCAGATGAACAAATACGATCTGCCCTCCATCATCTGAGGAAGCTGAGGTGCGGGTGAGCCACTTTGATGAGAGCCAAAATGTGTTGTGCCCACTCCAGGTCATCAGTGACTGTCACACCAAGAAATCTGAAGATGCCCACCCCCTTGGCAGCATCAGCTCCAGGGTAGATGTCAGTGTGGTGTGCCGTGTGCTTCCTAACATCTCTGTCCAGCTCCTTGGTTTAGCTAACAGTGAGGTGAAGTTGTTACCCTGGCACCACCAACTCTGCTCTGTAGGGTACCCTCTGGTGATCAGGCCTACTGCATGTCGGTGGTGTCATTGGCAAATGTAATGATGAAGGTGGAGCTGTGTGGCCATACAGTCAAAGGCGATGAGGAAGGAGCACAGAAGTGGGCTCAGCATGCTACCCTATGGAGTTCCTGTGTTTGATGTGATGCTGCCATTGTGGACATGCTGAACTCTGTTGGACATCCAATCTGCACACTGAATGATGCGTTTCATCACGACTGGAGTGAGTGCCACCACTCTGTGAAGTTGGAGGGCTAATCGCCATGCAGCATGTTCCCACTGTCCAGCGCCAACATTTCTGGAGTAGATCTCAAGACGTTTGAGTTGCACACTCTCAGAGCAGTCTGATTATTCACTTGAGCGGTCATAGAGGGGGTAATAATCTCTACCACAGGAGTGGACTTTCTCCATCGCATGAAGGCGGGTGGGCGGAATGAAGTGGCCACTCAGCGTATGACTCGTGTTCTCGCTCTAATGGGCTCTTGTTGACCTGTAAAATGAAAGAAGGATGACATCTGACAATGAGCTGAAAAGACACGAGGAGCACAATGATGGAGAAGGGCATGAAACCACATCACATTCACCTGATGAACTGGGACACCATCGATATCCCTGCTGAAGGAGATACGACAAACAAAGTCCAGCCTGCTTATGGCCGGAGCTCGTTTGGCCTAGAAAAGTGCGAGCATCCCCTGGAATCCAGTGCGAGGAGGAGGAGGAGGAAGTCGTTACTGATCCTTCAGCCTGAATTAAGTGTGAAGCCGATTACCGGGGCACACGTGCAGCCTGTCAGCCCGAACGACTGAAGGGCAGGAGATGAGCGGCGGATAAAAACCGAGGAAATCATGAGACAGAAGGACGTCGTTTTTATTTGGGCGGTGACGTGAACCTTGGTGTTTGTCTTTGGGAAGTACGGCTGACATTTTAAGGACAAGCAGTTTGCCCTCCTCTTGTGCTCAGTGTCAAGGACACTGTGCGTAAAGCTTCTTTTACACATTTTGTCACAACAGCCATTTTGTCACAACCTGATGGGCCTTTGAGAGGATAACGAACGTCAGTCGCCATTCCTCCAGCCAGAGTCGGGGCAAATCTGATGAGACCCCTGGCTGGGAGGACCCACACGTGGGTTTGTGAGGGGATAGTAAAGCTTGTCACCGTCCCTCGGCGAGTGTCTCTCACCCCACACAGCTGTCCCTTCACCTACTGGGTTTTTATTAGCATTCTCAGATGGATACGACGAGTTGACTTCAGTCAGCAGCACACGTGGTGGTCCCCCCTGGTGTTTGACAATTCAGCTAACACAACGTCACCCTGCCTCTGTAAATGTCACAATAGGGTGAGATGACGCAGACTTATAGGCAAATATGCAACCCACAGTTATGCTGACATTGATAAAGGGGGCATCTCCACATCACACTCTTAACCCGAGAGTCTTCTGACGGATGCAAAGGCGCCCTAACAAATAGAAGTTTCCGGAAAGGAGATAAGGAGATCATGGAGGAGTTGTTGGGATTAAAAACCATCAGCTGTTTGCTCTGAAAGTCTTTCAGGAGCCCAGAAAGGCGCTATATAAAAGAAAGGCCGGCGGGATGACTCTGTCGCCTCCAATCTGCATGACCTCCACGTGTCCAGGGGCAGACCGGATTGATGGTTGGCTTTAAATCGATTGTACTTGGCGCTCACTGAGACCCTGGAAGGGGAAGAGAAAATAAAAGAATTAGAGGGTGGGTGGGCATAAGGAGGCAATGAGACTTGGCTGGCATGATTTCTGATGTCGAAATAATAATAACCAGAATGTCATCCAATTGTAGAGTTTCACAGGTTACAAACCACCACCCCTCCCACCATCCAGAGCCATAAGGCCCCCTCAAGAGCTTACGGCTGAGCAGGGATTGGAACTTGGCCAGAATATTAGCCTGGTCCACTTTTCGTCAGGCCTGCTTGGCCTACATTCACTCTGCTGGCCCAGTCCTGGTGGTGCCAAGGCCACGCTTCCGCTAAATGGCCTCCTGTTGAAGGGGAGGCCTGGGGGGCTCTCGAGCAGAGAGGAAGGAGTTAAGCGTCTGCAAGTCTATCTCCTCTAAGTCCATCTAATAACCTCGTTGAAGATTACGGCTCGCTGTCCTGACAGTCTGCCGGCTGTGATTTGCCGCCGCGGCTCAAGCCATCATTACTTTGTAATAAAGCATCCATACGGTGTTGATGTTGAGCTGGTGCAAATCCCCCAGCTTAGCACTGTACACCCTGGTAAAGAAGGTCATGTGTAAAAGCTGGCTTGAACATATGCTGTTCACTGCTGCCGCCCCCCCACCCCTCTCTCTGTTTCGCTGAGGCCGCTTTAAGACACGGCGTCCATTGTAGGTGCAGGTCGTGCTAAGGTTCAAGCTGTAGACGCCATTCAAATGAACTTTCAGCTTCTTTCAACTTAACGGTGAAGCACGTACTTGAAGATGCCAGTGGACATTAAGGGGAAGTGCATTTAGGACTGACGTCAAGGAGGACTTCTGTAAGCAAAGAATTATGGGAGTCGGGAGCAAACCATTGAGAAAACCTTTAAGAAGTGTTAGGATGAGATGTCAGGGCAGCGTAGCCATTAGCTAAACAACCGGGCCCGATGGGCTGAAGGGTCTCCTCCCGCCTGTCAACTTACTGACTGACTTACTGGTGCCATATCAAGTTCAAATTGTGCCCTCTTTCTTCTGAGTCTTTTAAGTAAAGGGGATAAGGAGACTGTGACATGGAAATGAAGGCTCTCCTCCAAGTTTTATATGCAGAAAGTCTTCAGGCCCTTTCACTTTCTGCACAGGTCAGGTTGGGGAGCAGGCACTGGTACAGCGCATTGCCGTACCCACCACTCGGGATCCTGGTTGGCAACCCCCTTCCAGGCAGACACGCAGTCCAGTGACCCGCTATCAGCCACACTTCATTATGTTGTCAATTTCATGTGAAATGGATACATCGATGTACGCTCATTAACCCACAATGACAAAGTGAAAGCATGTTCTCAGAAAGGCTTGCCCCCGAATTAAGAATCAGAATCTGGAATCTCTCATTCGCATACGTATTCAGACCCTTAATTCAGTGCTTGGTACTGTATAAGCCCCTTTAGGCAGCAATTTCGCCTTCAAGGTCTTATTGGTGAGCACCCCTGGATTTGGGCAGTTTAGTCCAATTCTTCCTGGCAGATTCCCTCCAGCTCCTGTAGATGCCACATGGGCTGGATGGGCATCCCTGCCTGAGAGGAAACAAGAAGCAGACCCGGAAGGAAGGATCGGAAAATGATGGAAGGACAGCCCATGGAAAAGAAAATATATTACTGGGGAGTTTTTATTATGGCAGCAGTAGTCGATATCTGTGCCCAGTGGGAAGCCAGCAGGGCATGCTGGGAAATGTAGTCCGGCAGGGCAGCCAAATAGCAGGGAGACAAGCTCTCTGTTAAAGTGGACTTCCGTGTAACCTGGAAATGCTTCCATGGGGCAATCGCCCTGGCACCAGAAGTACTCCCGGGTCTGTAATAAGAAGGACCGCACTCCCTTATCCAGGTGGGTGGTAGAGAGGCAACACTTGACCAGAGGAGGGCAGTGTGGTGGTGAGAGGGTTATTGTGAGAAGATGAAAAACCTGCGTGTTGTGCTTTTTGAACCATATTTGAGGTATTCTGGTTAATAAACCAACCTTTATTTGAACCCGGGACTGTGCTCATGTGTTTGTGTTGGTGTTTAGGCCGTCGACACCTTGGTTTCCATCACACTCCATTAGGGTGGATGGGAAGAGCCTGTAAACTGGCACCTTCAGGGCTCTCCTCAGATGCTAAGTGGGGTTTACGTCTGGGCCTCTCAAAGACTATCAGACTTGTCCTGAAGCCACTTCAGCGCTGTCTCGGCTTGTCATGCTGTAAGGTGAACTGTCACCCCAGTCTGAGGCCACATGCAGTCTGGAGCAGGTTTTCTTCATGGACTTCTCTATGTTTGGGTCCATTCAACCCTAAGCCTAACCCTATTATAATCAAGTCAAGTTGGGGCGCATGCACTGGTACAGCACATTGCCACACCCACTACACGACGAAACAACTCAGGATCCCAGTTTGCAACCCCCCAGGCAGACACACGGTCCAGTCCCACCCTCCGGAAATGACCCTCTATCTGTCGCAGCCAGGTGTTACGTGGGCGACCCCTTAGCCTGGTCCAGCCACTCAGGTCCCCAACAATGAGGATCTTACGATCCGGGTCACCCTTGGGGAAACGCACCACATGGCCGTAGTGCCATAACTGACTCTCTCTCACAATGCAGGTAATGTGCCTCATTCGGGACTCCATGAGCAATCGCTCATTCGACACAAAGTCAAACTAATGGTATCCAAGGAATCTCCGAAGAGACACAGTACCAAAGGAGTCCAGTCTTCATCTCAGGTCACTGGATAGCGTCCATGTCTCGCAACCATATAGCAAGACAGGAAGCACCAGGACTCTAAAGACTTGGACCTTCGTCCTTTTGCAGAGATCTCAGGAACACCACACACCCCCTTACAGAGACCTCATGACCCCCCATGCTCTCCCAATTCGTCTACTGACTTCATAGGAAGAGTCACCAGAGACATGAATGTCACTGCTGAGGTAAGTAAACCTCTTGACGAGGTAACATTCTCTTCGCAGACAGACACACTGCTGATGGCCATGCCCAAGAGGTCATTAAAGGCCTGGATGTTGGTTTTTATCCAGGACACTCACAAGACCAGACACTCAGACTCCTCACTCATTCTCTCGAGCGCCCCAATCAGAGCCTCCATTGACTCCGCGAAGATCACAGGATCATCAGCAAAGTCAAGATCAGTGAATCTCTCTTCGCCAACAGATGCTCCACAGCCGATGGACCCCATGACCTTGCCCAACACCCAGTCCATACAAGCATTGAACAGAGTAGGAGCAGAAACACACCCCTGATGGACCCCAGAATCAACTGGGAAAAACGCAGATGTCCTGCCACCACTCTGCACAGCACTCCCAGTATCAGTGTACAGGCCGGCCATGACATCCAGCAACCTCAGTGAGATTGGGTGGTTCACAGCTAATTGGAGGATCAGCCTCAAGGACCGTGGACCCAGAGATATCTAATGTCCTAGCTGGAGGATCAGCTTTGAACAACTGCTCAAAGTAGCCAGCCCAGTGGGTCATAACTGCAGTGTCATCTGTAGTCGGGGCGGCTGATGGAACGGTCCTTTTATAATCCCTAAATATAAAATATTTATAACCCTAGGATTTCTCAAAGTACTGTTTTTTAGTAATTTTCTTTGAAAATTTATTTTTTAAATATAGAAAAAATGTTGTTTTACCTGCAATTATAATATTCAACAGCAGGGGGCACTCTTCTTGAAACCCTACACGATAAGTTTTGTTTTATGCATGTTTTTTTAGCCTCTTTTTAATATATTTAAAATATTTATTGATAAAAAAGGACTTAAAGGAATAATTTTATGGGTTTAAAATTGACAAGATTTCTTGTTTACGGATGGTTTACAAATATTTTAAATGAAATGTGATTCACGGGCTATTGTACCAGAGCTTGTCTATGTGGCTCACATCCCCTACTCTAATCCTAACCTTCAATTCTGTCCCTGCAGCCCCATCACAAGATGTTGCCACCACCAAGCTTCACCTTAGAGATGATACTGGGCAGGTGATAAGCAGTGCTTGGAGTTCTACCCAGGAAGTTCAGATTGTGCCCTCTACCTCCTCATGCTCGGAGTCTTTTACGTGCCATCAAGGTGGCCTTCCGTCTAGCCACTCTACCATAATCGCCTGATTGATGGAGTGCTGCTGAGATGATGCAGAGGACTTCTAAAGCTCTGTGGTCACCTCTCTGGCCGAGGCCCTTTTTGTCCTGTTACTCAGTTTGACTGGATGGCCAACTCTATGAAGAGTCCTGTTGGTTCTGAACTTCTTCCATCTTCTTGCATTTTAGATAACTGAGTAAAACGTTGTGCGTATTTGTGTGGCCATTTTGTTGTCTGATTTTATACTGATGTAATGAATGAGTCTAGCAGAATATATTGGAGTTAAAGCAGCCATTTGCATTTGAAAATGTGGTGAAGTAAGAGTGAAAGTCGACAGAAAAGCTTATACTCAAGGACAGTAGAAATGTTCTTAAAATGTACTCAAACACAAGTATTTCTAAGCCATCCGGGTTACTGTCTGCCCCACCACACCTGATCTTAAGGCATAGTGTGCCCTTTGTCTCCGGGCATGATAAATAAATAAATGTGAATATGAAGGTGACGCCAATTCATTGCACAATTCCGCAAGTGGAATGTCTGCAGGTGAAGCGAGCAAGGGTGGCGTGACCTGGGAGTCGGGAGAAACGGCGGTCTCAAGGGAGTCACACGAGTCCAGGTGATTCACCGTGCTTTAAGGTGTCTCAAAAGGTGAGTTGGCGCTTAAGTTACTGTCTGTGGTGCTGATGAAGAAACTCCTTGAGGGGGCTTATACAGCGCCTTGGCTTACAGGCTCATCAAGGTAAGGTTCGGCCAGTCACTCGCCCCCACGTTTGTCACCTCAGCACTCCTCATGGAGGCCATGGGACACTTCGGGGCTTTTAAGACCTCTGGACTGTCCTTTATCACAATTGCAGCTGCCTTAATCCAAGATGGCTACTGTTCACATCTCACTACAGCTGATCTTCTTAAAGTTACAACACAGGCGAGTTGACTTGGTCAGCATCAGAGAGTGAGGACGCTGGGGGTACTAAACCAGTAACCTTATGGTTCTAGCCCAGTGCCTCAGCCCCTACACCACACTGCCCTACCACTCATAGGGGATCTCTGGAGGTCCTGCTGATCCCCTGGGCTCATCCGTTTTAGCGTGGCAGGCTAAATTCACTTCACCGTCTTCCTGGTCTTAATGGGCAGCTTCATCCTTCACCACCAGTCGCCCCCAGTGCCTCATCTTCATCACGACTGCTTTGTAGACACAACCTGAAGAATGTCTCCGCTTTTAGACAGGCAGGTGAGGAGCAGATGTGGACCCTTAAGGATTCAGGTAATGGGAGCATAACTGAACAAGGGTAAGGGGGACATCTGGTGGGCTTGTTTGTGTTTTCTCATAAATAAACTGAAGCTACGTATTTCGACCGTGTCTTTTTATCATTAGATATTTCCTTGAGCTCCTTCATTATCCTTTCACGTAAGACTCATGGACTCCTCATCTCAGTCGTTTCACCCATCAACTGTTCTTTATTGTTGTGTAGATCTTCTGTGTAACTTTGAGAGCCGGAAGGGTTTGAAACAAAGGAGCCCTCAGCTTTTGAATCATTCAGTCCTGATGACTCACCTCAGATGTTTGAGGCAATGGATGAATGAATGGATGTCTGAATAATTTATGGAGGTTCTTCCTTGGGAGTCATATTGAATCAGTCAACCAATAATTGTGTCATGTAGCCCTGCTTTGCCCTTCTGTCGTCTTTGTGTATGGGCTTGGCATTGAGGGGCTTCTAGCTGCCAGTTGCGCATTCACCTCAGCTCTTTGACATAATGAATGGCTGAATGAGTACTTCATGTACCTTCTTCATCTTCTTCTATTCCAGACATGCCAGCCTGGCAGAATTGATTTCAGGGAGGTTTGGCGGCATGAGTGCAGTAAAGAGACCCGGGTGGGCCTTGTGCGGGGCTGTTTCTGGGAACTGCTGGTATCAGGGTCATTGATTCTCTTAGGGTTTCCAGTCCAATGGACACCCTTTTGGGGGAGATTGGGAATTGTTTGTGGGAGGTCGGGAGAAGACGTTGATTTTGGGGAGACTGCCAGGAGAGTGGAGATGTCTGAGCTACACATTCCTTAGTAAGCCCCGTTATTTCCTCGACTCCATGTATCAACCAGCCAAATGAGTATGTTAAACAGAGTGCTCATACGTATTTCTTCTGATCGTGTTTTATTGCTCTCTCGTGTCCCATGGTGGTCTCTGTCTAAGCTTAGAGCTCCCAATCACTCATTTCAAATGATTCTCCTCACATTTGTGAGTCAATGAATCCACAAACTGATCACTCAGTCAATCACTTCATGGTGTAGCCCCTTTGTGTCCTTTGATGATCTCCATGTATCCCTGGTCGTTAAATATTTGACACCAGAATGCTGTAAGTTTCCCACCAAACACCTCAACTTTGTGTGTCAATGAGTCCATTTGTGCCTTTGGAGGTCTCTGCATATCCCTGTAAGTGAAATACTCGAGTCCAGAGGGCTCCTCGTGTCAAGTGATTTGTTTCCTGTCAGTTACTGCAACCTCTCATGTCAGTTTGTCAATGAAACAAGCAATTGGACAATCAATCAATCAATCAATCAATAAATCAACCAACCAATCAATTATTGGTCAACCAACCAATTAATCATCAAATCAATCAACCAACCAATTAATCAATTAATCAATCAATCAATCAATCAATCAACCAAACCAACCAACCAATTAATCAACCAACCAAACCCTCCAATCAACCAACCAACCAACCAATCAATCAATCAATCAATCAATCAACCAATCAAACAATCAATTAATCAATCAAATAACCAAACCCTCCAACCAACCAATCAATTAATCAACCAACCAAACGCTCTCATCAACCAACCAATCAATCAATCAATCAATCAATCAATCAACCAGCCAAACCCTCCAACCAACCAATCAATCAATCAGTTAATCAATCAACCAACCAACCAATCAACCAACCAATTAATCGTCAAATCAATCAACCAACATAACCATCCAACCAACCAGTCAATCATTCAATCAATCAATCAACCAACTGAACCCTCCAACCAACCAACCAACCAACCAACCAACCAACCAACCAACCAACCAATTTATCGTCAAATCAATCAACCAACAAAACCATCCAACCAACCAGCCAATCATTCAATCAATCAATCAACCAACTGAACCCTCCAACCAACCAACCAACCAACCAACCAACCAACCAACCAATTAATCATCAAATCAATCAACCAATCAATCAATTAATAAATCAAATAACCAAACCCTCCAACCAACCAACCAATCAATTAATCAACCAACCAAACCATCCAACCAACTAACAAACCAATCAATCAATCAATCAACCAAACCATCCAACCAACCAACCAAGCAGCGACTAGCTGAGGTGGGCACATATCAGTCCCCTCTAAAGAGACCCCGTATAAAGTTCAATGCTGGGCCCGCCCCCGTGTACATGGAGACACTTCTCAAACAGTCAGGTCTGCCGATGAATGGGCATCTCTCTTTTCATGTGCAGCCCCAGCTGGTGGAATGAGCTGCCAACCTCTGTTTGAAATTGTCGCTCCTTCAGTGTGTTTAAGAAGCGTTTGAAGACCCTTGTTTGGTGAGTTTTGCTCTTATTGATAATGGCTTTAATATATCTGTTCAGTCCCCCAGACTGGTGTCACTCAGTCATGCTGACCTCGTATTTAAGACGATTTGCGTAGGCTAAGTGAGTAAATGTAAATGTTTGTGTACACTGGTGAGTGCCACATGTGCCTGGTGAAGATCCCACAGTGACACTGGGAGAATACAGAAACTCACTGTAGGTGACCAAACCCAGCAGCACTAACCTCTGTGCCACTCTACTGCCCCAACAATGAATGGACCAATCAAGATGAACAGGTGTATTAAATAGAGTGCTGATTCTCTGACTTTGGATTCCTTTGGCCACTTAGAGGGGTCCCGTCACTACCCACTTAGGTGTGTGTTGAGAGCTTTCAAGATGGTCACCGGAATGGTGGCACTCATTAGATGAATGGACGTCGCTCACTCCTGCTCTCTTCTCCTACATTCTGACACCAAGCTTCATTCAGGCAGAGGGCACACACCGGGGGTTCACATGAATATAACAAAGCCCTCTGCCATACAACGTGACGGCTGCTCAGTTTACTAAAGGTGATCCGCACATGGCAGGTGTTTCCGATTTCTTAAGAAACCCAAGCATTGGCGGGACGATCAGATATCTGCGGCGTTTCCTTATGGCGAGCAATGAGGTCATCCAGCAAGGCTAGAATAAGCCCTTTGTGCGGCAGGCTACATGGGGCGCGGGCAGCAGTGTGCAAGGACAACACAGTGGCACAGCACCGGCGGTGTTAGATTTCTCCGCGTACCAAAGTCATTGGCAGCTCTCTAGGCCTGTGCTTGTAATTATAGGCTGAGAGTAATTACAAGTTCCTGGGGAAGAGTGGAGGGGTTACAGAAATTCAAGGACTTGGCTCACACCGATACCTGATTTTGTACAGTTGAGACCTGGAAATAATACCATCAAAGAAAGCAGATGCCACGGCCCATGTACTGTACACGCTGGCCCAGAGTCTGCCTCCTCCCCCCCCCCGGCCCCCCATGTCAGTAGCTGCTTTGCCACTTGACAGCCAGCCCAGTGTGGAGCTCCACTGAGGCAGCAATCCCACTTTTTATTGAACAGGTGCCCCCGTCATAAAGGGGGGCATTAAGACCCCAGTCTCTTCACCTTTCCACCCCAGCCAGGGATGTTTTTCAGCTCCTTGTGAGACCTAATGGGTGAACTCTGGCTGAGAGGTGCCCACCCAAATGCCTCTCAGCCACATCTCCTTGACCTCTACAGCCTAAGCAGGCTGGCATCTTACGACATAACGGATGTGAGTGATGGAGTAGGCGGCGTGAGCTCAAAACCTGGAGGCTTCAGCTTGGGGGCTCTCAGTGGTCCAGCCTCCGAACCCCAGGCTGACCATCACAATCGGGGTCGGTCAGGTGAAGAACGTGTTCACCGTCTGACTACGAGTCTAAGCCAACCCCGGCCCCCCCCTCCCCAACTTGGTGGAATGGCTACACATACGACACACTGAGGACTGCTCTTGTTGAGCAATTTAACATTTACAAAGGCGGTGATTATAGAGCTCACTTTGAAATTTACCTACCTGACAATGAAATGGAGAACCTCTCTGTTCTTCTCGTATCTTAACAACCGCCCTCTGCTCAGTGTTGGTGGAAGAGACAGAGGATCCTCTAATTGGTTAACAACCCCTCTCCGTTCGGCTGCTTCCGACAGGTAACCGCTGAAACATAAATTGCAGGTTTCTGTGACACAATTTAAATACAAAATTCTTTGGAAAAGACAGAGCAGAAAGAAACAAAGTGACTTCAGCCAGGTCACACTGAGTCAGCGCCTGGCGCTTTCGAAATCTTTGAGCTCTTATGGGGGACCCAAGACCGAATGTCACATAGGGAGTTGACAGCTTGGGCAGTTTGGAGCCTTGGACACATTCGGAGGAAGTGGTCTTGCTGGGACGGGGGTCTGTCATGAGTTTAGGCTGTGGTGCCACCAGTCAGCTAAAGAGGAGAAGAATCCCATATTGAGCTGGCACATCACAAAACATTAGCACTGCTTTATGAATCCCATACCAAATAGCATATAGCAGAGACAAATGCATTGCCTTTATCATTCTAACAGATGGCACATCACAAACATTAACACTGCTTTTACGAATCCCATACCGCGTGGCATATAATAGAGACATATGCATTGTATTTGTCATTCGAACAGATGGCACATCATAAACATTAACACTGCTTTTATGAATCCCATACCGAATGGCATATAGCAGAGACATATGTATTGTAGGGGCGGCACGGTGACGCAGTGGGTAGCGCTGCTGCCTCGAAGTTGGGAGATCTGGGGACCTGGGTTAGCTTCCCGGGTTCTCCCTGCGTGGAGTTTGCATGTTCTCCCCGTGTCTGTGTGGGTCTCCTCCGGGCGCTCAGGTTTCCTCCCACAGTCCAAAGACATGCTGGTTAGGTAGATTGGCGATTCTAAATTGGCCCTAGTGTGTGCTTGGTGTGTGGGTGTGTTTGTGTGTGTCCTGCGGTGGGTTGGCACCCTGCCCGGGATTGGTTCCTGCCTTGTGCCCTGTGTTGGATGGGATTGGCTCCAGCAGACCCCCGTGACCCTGTGTTCGGATTCAGCGGGTTGGAAAATGGATGGATGGATATGTATTGTATTTGTCATTCCAACAGATGGCACATCACAAACATTAACACTGCTTTTACGAATACCATACTGAATGGCACATGGCAGAGACATATGCATTACCTCTATCATTCCAACAGATGGCACATCACAGACATTAACACTGCTTTTATTAATTCCATAGCAAGTGGCATATAATAGAGACATATGCATTGTATTTGTCATTCCAACAGATGGCACATCACAAAAAGTAGCACTGCTTTTATGAATTACATACCAAATGGCATGTGGCAGAGACATATGCATTGTCTTTATCATTCCAACAGATGGGACATCACAATCATTAACACTGCATTTACAAACCCCATACCAAGTGGCATGTGGTAGAGACGTATGCATTGCATGTGTAAATCCAGCAGATGGCACATAACAAACATTGATCCTATCTTTGTTAAAATTGATCTATTTGTATGAAATGTTGTGTGATTACAATAAACAATAAAATTTCAAAAAAAAAGAAAAGGAAAACATTAACACAGCTTTTATGAATACCATACCAAATGGGATATAACAGAGACATATGCATTGTATTTGTCATTACAGCAGATGGCACATCACAAACATTTACACTGCTTTTACGATTCCCATACCAAATGGCATATAGCAGGGACATGTGCATTGCCTTTATCATTCCAACAGAGGGCACATCCCAAACATTTGTAGTAATACATTTATTACTACAAATGTTTGTGATGCACCTTCTGTTGGAATGACAAATGCAATGATTTTTATCACTACATGCATAACAAAATACATTCCAATGGAGGGTGCACTACAAACATTAACACTGAGGTCAATGTTGATTATTCGGATTTCAATCCATCTTAGGCACGTACAGGTAGCACAACTAGATAGATAGATAGATAGATAGATAGATAGATAGATAGATAGATAGATAGATAGATAGATAGATAGATAGATAGATACTTTATTAATCCCAACTAGCACCAATGTACCCGGGCAATGGCGGATACTTCCACTAGTATTAAATTTAATACTCGTTTCTGCTCCTTCCCAAACTCTTTCATTAATAATTAATGGACGACCGCCCACAAGCTCTTGGCATATTCATTTGAGAAGTCTTCATGGAATTACAGTTTTGTGGTAGATGAGAGAAAGCAAGCAGGAACCCCCATACACACACACACCATGGGCACACTGAGAGCCAGGGAGGTGTCCCCAAGGCTAGTGACATTTGTCACTTGGTTGCTTCCATTGGAGGAATAAGCATGTCAGTGTCCTGCAAGGCTCTACAAATGAAATTCACACTGGATGACCCTGTGTCAGATTGATGGGGTCACATTCAAGTTGGTTTATTTTTGTATGGCGCTCTTCACGGAGTGCAGGCTCAGGGCGCCGTGACAACTTCACAGGTAGGTATAAATACAAATGACTAATTACAGAGTGAGCACACATAGAGACCAAAAATCAGCCATTCTGGTGTGGGCCAGCGATGGACAAGGGGTCACAAGCAATTGCCTGGCCCTCTTCTCTCCATCTGGCAAGTGTTTTACAAACTGGCTGTATCGTTGCTCTGGCAACAATGGTGGTGACGTTAAATGGCCAACATTCAGCTCAAATGTCAGTTTGCTGCTTTTTAGTGTCTCTGCCTGCGGTAGGACGCCCCTCTGACCAAATGTCTTTTGGTCACATTTTGGCTTGCCAGTTTGGAGAACTGGAGCCTGAGCCAGTGGCAGTGAGTGTAATCTGAGCTTTGAGCCAATAAAGAGCACCAGTCTGTTACTGGGTGCCCACCAGAGCTTCCAGATTCCACCCAGGTCGCAAATGGACTGAGTCACCAGAAGAATAGAGTGACATGATTCATTCTGTACATTCTGTTGGAGATGCAGGTGCCATTGGACCAGCGCAGTCTTTCTCAATTGCACACAAATACTTCAAATCTGAACATTTTAAAACTTTTACTTCAGTATGCTGTAGTGACGTAACGTTTGATACCTGCTAACATATTTTACATCATACAGCATATTAAGATTTAATTGAACTGCACTGAATACTGTGACCCGGACGCTGTCTCTGTGTGCTTTTATGTCGCTGTTTGATCCCACCTTTATATGGTGCCTCTGCTTTTATGTTCAAGATTGTTTAATTTTTATTGCAGATTACATTTTATTGAACACATTTTAATCTCAAAAAGAGCAGATAAATTCTAGCACAAGCAACACGGGTAATTCAGTATAGCGCCCTTCATCCTTTTGCAGCCATATTTACCAGGCACACACATATTGGTATTTCGATTAGTAACACGAATGGAAAACTGCATGAATTCCTAGTACGGCACGTTTCAAAATCGGGTGCAGAGAGGTGAGCCCACCTGCAAAACGAAGTCCACCGACGAGACGCCGGCATGTAAAAGAGCTGCTATCTTCAGTCTGCCAGTCTCACTTCATCATTTATAATGCCCCTCGGGGGCCAGCGGCCCGTTTCTTGGTGCCTTCCCACATGCTGTCCACCTGCCAGTCTCCCTGCGCACCTGCCGCCCCACCTGCCCACGTGACCACTTGCTGCCCAGCCTCAGCCCACGTGAGACGCTCAAAGCCCGCCGCGCTGTAACGAAGCCGCTCTGCTAATGCGCCTGATTTATGCCACTGGATGTGGTTTGTAGACCAATGCATATTTTTTATGATTTATGACAGAGCGCTGGAAGTGGTACAGCTTTTGATTTACGCCGTATTTCTTTCTGGGGACAGATTTATAGTCAGGCAGCTCTGGTTTCTCGCCGGCGGCTTTGTGCTGGTTTAGCGCATGTCAGCGCACTGAGCCGGGCAGATCTACAGCCTTCTGAGCGGGTCAGAGACCCGCAGGTGGTGCTGTGCTTTGGTGTCTACAGGGCTCTGCTGGCTCATGCTATGGCCCAAATGAGGGCCCGCCGGTGGGATTAGAGGGGCATTGCCCAGGGGCATCGCAGGAATGACGGGAAGGACAAGCTGCTAATTCTTTTTTATTGGGGCTTCCTCTCCTGAGACCAGCACTCTGCCCACAAATATCTAGAGACCTCCCGTGCTACTGGATATGTGCAAAAGGTGATACGAGGGTCTCACTGCGGCTGGGGAATTTGGAAGAGAGTAACACTAATGGCCAGTGAGAGGAAAAGTAAGTGGATACACAACAGAGTCCCTTGGCACGTGCCACCCAGATACCATACACAGGGAGTCACACAGCCACACTCCACCCGCGCTCCGGGCTACTCTTAAATCTACACCCAGATGTCATCCTACACACACCACAAGAAGCGCTTGTGCACAGCCAGTGTGTGAGGAAAGGTAAGGAGCTCCCTGTGAGGACGTGTGTGCAAAAAAAAAAAGGTACGAAGTGACAGTGACAATGACAATGAGGTGTTAGGGACTCATAGGAGACAGAATGTGGCATTACATTGGGCAAAAATGTCCAACTCTGAGGAGATGCCTGATATTCACCTTATCTGAAAGGAAGCATGACATGTAGTGCCTTTCATATCTATATGATGTTATTCATATCTATATACCTACTATATAGTGCCTTTCACATCTATCTATCTATCTATCTATCTATCTATCTATCTATCTATCTATCTATCTATCTATCTATTATATAGTGCCTTTTACTCCTATCTATCTATCTATCTATCTATCTATCTATCTATCTATCTATCTATCTATCTATCTATCTATCTATCTATCTATTATATAGTGTTTTCATATTTGTGTTTAATATAGTGCCTTTCATATCTATCTATCTATCTATCTATCTATCTATCTATCTATCTATCTATCTATCTATCTATCTATCTATCTATCTATCTATCTATCTATCTATTATATAGTGTTTTCATATTTGTGTTTAATATAGTGCCTTTCATATCTATCTATCTATCTATCTATCTATCTATCTATCTATCTATCTATCTATCTATCTATCTATCTATCTATCTATCTATCTATCTATCTGTCTGCCTGTCTCTGTTAGTCATACTAATATCCCAATATGAAGTGCTTTGACGGCACTGAGCCCCAAGCAGACATGACGCTACGGCAGTTATTAATAATGCTTTTGACAGGACGAGTCATTTTGGGATGCAGCGGGAAAGCCGGCTTTTCTCAACTATTAATCAGTTTTCCCAGAGGAATCGTCCAGCCCGAGCGCAGGCTGACAGGCCCAATGTGCTGCTAGTTTTGTAGTCAACAAACAATTTTCCTGGGCTTCACTGCTTTTGAAAAGCAGTTTTTCTTTCACCCTGATCATGTGAAAAATGTACTTGTCAAAGGTTGCTTTCTTTTATTCGCACACAAAGATGTCAGCCGGAGAGTGTTAGAATTTCCAAATGTGTTAATCCACAGAAGTAAAGAGCTGGAACGTCAACACAATTCCTGTTCCCTGCGGAATGCACCTCACTCTTTAACATACAATTTCCTTTTCTTTTCTCTAAGTTGCGCTTTAACCTTCCTTTGCTGAGAACAGAAAAGTTTTGTCTTTGTATAAATAAAAAAGGCATTCACACTTTCTGTAGACCTCTGGGGAATGGCGCAGAAGCGGCCTGAACGAAGATTTTTGAAGCAGGGAGCGGCAGTGCCAATGGCGGAGCGGGCAGCCCAATTAGGTGAACTCCTTCACTTATCAGCCTGGCAGATTGTGATCATCAGACTTTGATGAATTACTGGCAGGGCAGGCAGGCAGTGTGCTTAGGGGGCCGTGGTTCAAGCTTTGGACTTCAGACCCTGAGATTGTGGGTTCAAGAGCAAATCATTTCACCTACATGTGCTCCATTTTGAAAAATAGATAAAAAAAAATCATAAGTTTCTTTGAATAAGGTATCAGCCAAGTGAAAAGTTGAAAAATGGAACACGCAAGGGAAACCCCGTAAAGATATGGGGAGAACATCCAAAAGATCCACACAGACAACAACCCCATCAGACCAAACACTGAGCCACCATACCTTCCTGTTTCTTCAGTAGCCCTGTTCATTCCTTCACCTCCCTTTTCTGAGGTCAGCTGTTTCGCTTTGCCAGCTCTCACATTTTTAATCCTTCCCCACGGTTTCTCATTTTCCAGCACCGTTGCACGTCATACCAGTGTCGTCCATATCTGAACTTGTGATTGCCCATTTCAGAGCCTCATTGTTTCTCTTCCATAAGCTCCCCTCTTACCCATTCATGACTCTCCTTTTTCTTTTCCTTTCTTCTGGTCATTGTTGCCATTTTCCCTTCTCTTTCTTCTTCTTAGCCACACTATTTCTTATCTCACAGGGCCATCATTTGCCATCTCTCATCCTAACCCCCTCAGTCCTTCTCATTTCTTATCTCCAGTATTTCCCTCTCTGAGCCCACCCTGCTGTTTCTCATTCTCTTCCTGGTGTGTTTTATGGTTGATCAACACCCATTTCTCATTTTCATAGCTCCAATTGTTCTCCTTCCTACCTTCTCAATTGTCGGTGCTAATGTTTCTCATGCCCAGTCTGCCGAGCTCTTTCTCTTTGCCTGACTCTGCTCTTGGGCCCTCATGGGGTCTTTCACCATGCTTGACAGAGTCTTGCTGTGTTTTGGGTTTGACCGTTTTCTGCTGTGCCCCTCTTCTTAGATGTATTTCGGTTTTAATGTTTCTCATTCAGGGTCTTCATCTTTCCCTTATTTGTGTCCCATTCTGAGTTTCTCATTCCTGACCACACTTTGGTGTTTCTCACTTTCTATTTCATAACCTTGAGGTTTTTGTTATTTTTCTCATTGGTTACCCCTGATGATTGCCCTTCCGGCTCTCCTGGTTTAGCCGTCCTCTTACGCTCCACCGTTTAACAGTAATGGTGTTATTTTCTTTTCTTGAGCGCTTAACATTTCTGTAGTATTTTTAATTTTGTGAGTTGTGCCGAGTCTCATCGTACAGTGAAAAGGATTTGCCTTTCTGAACTCTGCCATTTGCTTTTGTTAAGCCTCAGTCCTGCCCACTTCATATTCTAAAGCCCCAACTCCTGTTGTTTCTCATTTGTGACCCTCTTTCTCATACATTTTTGGACATTTCTCATTTCTTTTTCCTCATACACTCGTGTCTCTTATCTTACACCCCTTCCTTGCCCCTTACTGTATTTTCTTTCTTTTCTTTTGTTTCGCTCTGTTTCTTATGTTTGAATGTGGCCCTGCTATTTCTCATGTGTTGCTTCTACTGTTTCTCAGATCAGTTTTAATGTCCGGTACAACATTTCTCTCATGCAGGAATGTTTCTCATGTTTCTCAATGCTTTCTCCTTTTCTTGCTGTGTAATTTTCTCAAGGTCCTGTGTTTACAGAATCACAGTTATTATTAACGAACGACGGGTGATCCTTTATAAAGGTTAAGAGATGTTCATAATAAACCCTGTCATCTTTTTTTTTGGTGAAAACACCAGCAGAATTTTCTTGAGCTTGAGCTCTGAGAAACACAACGGAGCACAAGGTTTTTCTATTGATAATGTCTCGGAGTCCTTTTTGTTTTAAAACTTTACTCCTTTCTGTCACACTGATTGGATTGTCTATCACACCATCATCATGTCTGTTGTGCTGAGCCCCTGAATCAGTTCTCTTTGATATTGAGAACAGCAAGGTGGCCCCTAGAGCAGCAGCATGGATGTCAGGGTGTGTAACTGTGTGGAGCTCGTGGGTCTGTGAGGCCCCATCTGTCCAGTGGTTGAACATCTCACTTCAGCCTCTTCTGTTCTTTGTCAGCAAACCAGACCCCCCCCCCCCCCCCACCCCACACACACACACCGTGTCAGTGCCCACTTTACCTCACACCATCACTCAGCTCCTACGTGCTGCTTTATAGTCTGACTGGACGCCCGCGACATTTATAAGCTCCGCCCCCACTCCCTCAGTATCTGCTCGTGATTTATCTGCCATTGCAATTATTTTATACAAGCTGGCGCCTGGGCGAATATCATTTGCACAAAGATAAATATTTTTCTTGTTTTACTGTGCTGTTGCTTTATCGGGCGCTCTTCTTTCTGACATTCATCGCTCACAATATCACCTCAGAATTATGACACTCGGCGTTTCCACAAGTGAGACTTCTCAAGCATACCAACACGCAAAGCTGACTCTCTGTCGTTAGAAATATCCTTTCATTTTCTTCTTATCTGATAACATGCAGGCTACGTGTTGCGAGCCAGAAATGCTGCCAGGAAAGGCTTCAGGGCCCCCCATGTGACCTCTTGGATCAAGTGACTATGAGAATGTCATGCAATGTGTTATCTGTCATGTTATGATGTAACGGCATGTTAAAGGACATATTATATACCATGGCATGTCTTGTCATGTGCCAGGTTACGTTGTGTGTTTTATATTATGTGACGTCATGTGATGTTTCGTTAGGCCACTTTATGTTATCTGCTATGTGAAATGTCACCTTAGTGTTCCCTGTCCAGCCATGTGATGTCACATTGTGTGCTATATGTCATACATTACAGGATCTCATGTATGTGCTACATGTAATCTAATATTATATGATGTGGTATATGTCATGTGATGTCACGTTAGGTGTTATGCATCATGTCTCTTTGTTTGTTATATGTGTTATATGCCATATTATTTAATGTTATGTGTTATACTGTATATCATGTCATGTGAAGTCATGTTGTGTGTTATGTTAGGTGTTATATTTAATCTCTTGTCATGTTATAGTGCTATGTATAATGTAATATCATATGATGTATTGTATGCCATGTCACATCATGTATGTCATGTAATGTTTTGCTATTTGCTGCATGTAATGTCATGTTATGTGTTATGTGTCATGTCATGTTATCTTACATGTTATATATTAATCCTCATCACTGTATATATTATATGTATAATGTAATATCATACGATGTATTATATGCCATGTCACATCATGTTGTTTGCTATATGTCATGTAATGTTATGCTATTTGCTGCCTGTCATGTCATGATATGTGTTATGTGTCATCTTATGTTATGTGTTATACTGTATATTAATCCTTGTCACTGTATAGGTTATGCACTATGGCATGTGCTATATATAATGTAATATTATATGCTGTATTATATGCCATGTCACATCATATTATATGTTATATATATCGTGTCTCTGCGGTGGGCTGGCGCCCTGCCCGGGATTGGTTCCCTGCCTCGCACCCTGTGTTGGCTGGGATTGGCTCCAGCAGACCCCCGTGACCCTGTGTTCGGATTCAGCGGGTTGGAAAATGGATGGATGGATATATCGTGTCTTGTGCTGACATGTTGTGTATTATGAGTCAGGCCATGTTAAGTTATGTGTTATTTGTTATGTCAAGCTACTGTATATGACGTCTTGTTCTGTTATGTGGTTATGCCATGTTACCCAAACTTCCATCCTCTGGATGCCTGTGTAGATGTTTTCTCATGTGCTCCTATGTCTTTTCTTCAGTCCCATTCCATCTTATTGGACTTTTTGCTCCAACAAAATATTTTGTCACCTGGAAATGGTAATTTGAAATATGTCTGTGTTTGTGTGTTTCACCTTACCTACCCTCATAGAGAAGCATCACGAGTAACAGAAATTTTTGCATGTGGTGTTTATTGATTTGGAGAGACCGCCATCTCAAGAGGTCTGGAGGTGCAGGAGAGAGCAAGGAGTACCAGAGAAGTAGGGGAGGATTGTGCGGGATATGTATGAAGGAGTGAGGACTCGGGTTAAAAGCTGTGTTGGGGTAACAGACAAGACCCCAGTTAGAGTACGGTAGGTCTGCACCAGGGATCTTCATGAAGTCCTCACCTCTTAGATCTCATTATGAATGTGCTGAGTTATGGGATAAAAGGCCAATCCCCCTGGTGCAGGCTTTATGCTGAGGACATTGTGTTGTGTGGCACATGACAAGAAGACGTGGAGAGGACGTTGGAAGAATGGAGGAGGACTTTGGAAGATAGAGGACTGAAGATAAATAGGAAGAAGAGAGAATATGTGAGGGTTAATGATGATTAGGATTCAGAAGTTAGCCAGCTATTGAGAAGAGAGGATAAGTTTACATATCAAGGATCAGTGGCAGCCCAAGATGGATAATTACATGCAGAGATGACCCCCAGAGTGCGGTGTGGATAGAACAATTGGAAGAAGGTATCAGGAGTATTTTGTGATCAGAGAATTAAGGTGAAGGTTAAAGGTCAGGTTTGTAAGGCAGCGGTATGACCAGCAATGATGTTTGGAGCAGAGACACGGGCAGTAAAAGGAGCAAAGAAGAAGATGTTAGATGTGGCAGAAATGAGAATATTGAGATGGAAGTGTGGAGTTACAAAAGAGGACAGAATAAGAAATGAGACCATCAGAGGTACAACAAAAGTGGGAGAGAAATCTAAGAAAGGACTGGAAAGTAGGTTAGAGTGGTATGAACATGGAATATGTGGGCAAACGAGTGATGGGAATGGAGGTACAGGGGAAGAAAAAGGGAAGGAGGCCAAAGTGGAGGAGAATGGATAAAGGGAAAGAAGATCTGGAGGTGTGGGACCGAGGTGAATGGAGAAGGATGATAGAAGTGGGAAAAAATTGAGGATAAACAAGAAGGAGACCCTGAACTATCTATCTATCTATCTATCTATCTATCTATCTATCTATCTATCTATCTATCTATCTATCTATCTATCTATCTATCTATCTATCTATCTATCTATCTATCTATCTATCTATCTATCTGTCCTGAGGAAGACTGCAGGGAAGCTGTAGTCAATCCCAACAAGCACTGGGCTCAAGGCAGGAACAATCCCTGGAAAGGCTGGCAGTTTATCGCTGGTTGAACACACGCATGCCCATCAGTGCCAGTTCAGCATTGCCAATCCACCTAGCTTGCACGTCTTTTGACTGTGGGAGGAACCCCCCCAAAGGACAACAGGGTAAATGTGTAATTTGTGCCTCAATGAATGGTTAATGTTCCTGCTGCCTTTCCCACATGCATAATGATGTGTGCTTTGTAAAGTGCTTGTGGCGAGGCCTTTGATGAAAGGCACTATATCAAGTAAAGGCCACTTGTTTGACTAAGTTGTGCAGCACTGCTCAGTTTAGTAAGAGGATCGTCTGAAAAAAGAGCAACCTTGCCAAGACAAGTGCAGAGTGAATTTGGAGATTCCTCCTTGAAACCTGACACTGCTCTCCTTTTTGACACTCCCAGATTTAAGCTGCACCTCCTCATGCGCAGTTTCCTCCTGAAGTATCCTGAACCTTCCGAAAATTGTCACACAAGTAAACAGCCTGCCCTGAGAGGCAATGGCAGAAAGCAGAGCAGAGCAGCTGGCAGTGTCGTCACTGAAGAGCGGCAGCTGGAGTGCTTCATCAGATGGAAAAGAAGGAGAGACATGTCTTGAGTAACAAGTGAGCACTCCTGAGTTAAACAACATGTCTGAAGACCAAGTTTAGGAGGTCCCATCGAGCCCACTATGCACATGAGCATCAGGCCTGTTTTCACCTCGCTGGTAGCCTACGGGCGCAGACTGAACTCTAACCACATGGTGCCCTCATTGTTCTCAGTGTCCCAGGACTTATCTTTTCTCGGTGCACTTGAGTGTTCTTGGTGTGCTCAGTGGAGTGTACCAAATAAAAATAAACTTTGATTCATTTGCCTTGGTCATATCAGTTTCACTGCCTCAGTGTTTTACTTTCTAATGGTTTTGTCATCTGGCCTACTTATTATTTGTTCTCAGTACCCAAAGGTTTCTCTTTTGCCTCGGTGGCCTTCCCTTCCGTACCCCATTGTTTGCCCTTTTTGCCCCAGTCATTCTCATTTAGCTGCTCCAGAGGTTTCTGATTTTCCCACAGAGAATTCTTCCTATTGTTCTTGGTGTTTCTAAGTTGCCCCTCACTGTGTTGTTTTTGCCTCTGGGGGTTTCTCTTTGCTTCACTTTCATTTTCAGTGCTACATCTGACTTTGCTGTCAATGCTTTTCACTTTTTTTTTAAAAGATGAGCGTTTCTAAATCACCACGGGTACCATCTTAGGCCTCTGACTTTCCTCTTTGTTGCCTCTGGCGTACTCTTTCACCACCAACCATGATCTGCATTTTGCTGCCTTGACTTTTTACCTTATGGCTCGGATTTTGATGTATCCGTGTTTCTCATTTCTTTTAAGTAATGTTTCTAATGTGTTCTTACTCATTTCATATCCATAATATTCTGAAACCCACCATGGTTTCTCATTGCCACATTCACGATGAATGTTCCGGGTCTTTTTTTTTTTGCCAAAGGTTTTCTCATTTTGCATCAGTGAGTTTCCTTTCAAAACTCCAGGTTTATCATTTTTGCTGTGGTGATTTTTTTTTGGTGCAATGTTCTTTATCATTTTTCCCATTTATTTTCTTCTTAATGTCACAGAGCTCCTCACTTTTGTTACACATTTGCCCCTCAATGGTTCCTGTTTTGGGGAAGTGATCCTTTTGTTTCATTTGTGAGTCCCAATGTGTCTTATTTTGTTCCTGTTACTTAAAGTTTGTCTTCATGTCTTTAAAAACGTTGCTCAAATCCTTCTGGTTTCTGTTTTCATCCTTTTGCCCCAGTTGTTCCAGTGGCTTTCATTCTCATTTGGGCTTTGTTTTATTTTTATGGTAAAGTTTCTCATTTCATGTTTCTCATTTCACCACCTCAGGTTTTCTGTTTTCCGCTCCAATGATTTGTACCTGGTTACCTCAGACGTGTCTTGTTCTTCTCCCAGTGGCTTTCCTTTCAAGATCTGATGGAGTAGTGATTTTTTTTTTAACATTACAAGGTTTTGCATTTTCTTTTCAACCCATATATTTCTCACTTTCCTTTGTGATTTTTCATTTCAATCTCTGATTTTTTCTCATTTCTTCTTCATTGGCCTTACTTGTCTGGTCTCAGTGTTTCTCATTTTGACCGACTGATTATACATTTTACTGCCCTGCTGTTTCTCATTTCTTCTCCACTGACAGGTTTTTCGTCTTTCTCATTTCAGTGTCATGTCGCAAAGGCAACAACTTCCTGGAGTTAATGGAAATTCACAACGCACTAGCAGGATCTATCCAGTTTCTGAGATCCCTGACTTTTTTTTAAATAATCAGATCCCTTTCCCTAACAGACCATTAAACAACATCTTCAAGTAAAGGTTTCCATGACACACACTGAGAGAAATTCTTCAGTTTTCATTCTGATTTCTGTTTCGTGGAATGGTGGAATGAGCTGCCCATCTCCATTCGGAGTTCTCACTCTCTCAGTGTGGATAAGAAGACCCTTCTGTTTGGTGATTTTCTTACATTTCGGGGTTTCATGTGTTTTTGTTCTGCGTTCTTCACTTGGTACCCTTGTCCTGTCACCCTTGTTCCCGGACAGTCCCCCAGACTGACGTTTACTTGATTATATTGCCCTCTTTTGTAAGTCCCTTTGGATGAAAACCCACCGTGTGTCACAAGAGGCGCTATATAACACGAGAGGTCCAGACTGACCTTAAAGTGACATGGTGGTTAGGCCACATTGTCCTCCACACCTTCCGCTTTCACATTAGCAGTGACAAGCCAGACGAGCAAAGCCTTGGATTCTTCGGCTGAGATGGTGGGCTTCTGTGATGGCAGGCGGCCAAAGTAATATCAGTGTGCCATTTCTGTTTATTAGAATAAATTAAGAATGTATTAAATAAGGGCGATATAAAAAAAGGCTCCTTTTAATGAGCGTCTGCTTTATGGGAGTCGGCACACTAGAGCAGCTCTCCTCTCTGCTTGAAGTCGTCATTGCCATTCAAATAGGAGAATAAGGACAGGGAGGTCCGCACTGAGTCAGGATTATACTGGCAGAGGCCTGGCACCCGAGTCCTGGGTGGACTCTTGTTTTGTGCCCAGTGCTTCCAGTTCATCTCAACCCTGAATTGAAGAAGAAGGCTGGAATGGCTAAAAATCAGAGGATCTGACTCTCTCAGTGGGTCTCCAACCTACCACTCCTACGCCGTGTCCTGGCGTGGAGAGATGTTAAGTAGGGTGTAGTAGGCAAGCACAGGGTGCCCCAAGGATTGGTGCTGGGCCCTCCAACCCAGATCTCACTGGAGACCATTGCATGCTTATTGGCACATCCATCCACCCACGAGAGCCTGAGTTGTGTCCCAGAGAAGCTGGTATAGAGTGCCAGGCAGGGACAATTCCTGGACGTGACACCAATCCATCACAGGGTGAGCACACACACACACACACACACACACACTTGGAGCCCATTTAATATGGCAAACTCACCTAACCTTCATGTCTTTGGACTGTGGGAGGAAACACACAAAGACACAGGGAGAACATGCAGGGAGCAACAGGGACATGGACCCTGGCCTCGTTGTTGGTAGGCAGCAGTGCTATCACTTCACCACCCCTGATTGGCACATACCAGTGAGAATTCCATGTGACAATGGTGACCCTTGGAACCCCATTATTAGCAACTTTAATCCCAGCTGGATATCCTTCAGTGCCTCTCAACCCTGAACTAAAAAAGGTTGGAATGGCCAAAAATCAGAGGATTTGACTCTCTTGGTGGGTCTCCAACCTACTGACCTTGTGACCCTAATCTCACTGGAGACCACTGCATGCCTATTGGCACATCCATCCATCCATCCATCCATCCATCCATCCATCCATCCATCCATCCATCCATCCATCCATCCGCTCTAGACTGATTGGGGTCCTAGAGAATCTGGAGGCAGGAGGTATAGAGTGCCAGGCAGGGACAATCCCTGTACATGACACTAATGCATCACAGGGTGAGCACACACACACACACACACACACACTTGGAGCCCATTTAAAATTTCAAACTCACCTAACCCTTCAAGTCTTTGGACTGTAGGAGGAAACCCACACAGACACTGAGAGAACATGCAGGGAGTAACAGGGACATGGACCCCTGCGACCCCTGTGACAATAATAAGCCCCATTATTAGACCTGTAACTGCTGTGGGACCGCTACTGGGGGTGGGGGGAGCACTACACTCCTGAACTGTCCTGGAAATTCACTTTGGGGTCTGCCACCTGAGGGTGATGGGAGCCTCTCCAGACCCCTTTCTTTCTCTGACTACTTTGGCAAATTCTCTTCACAGAATGAACAGGACTTATTGTCCCCCCCCAAAATAGCAGACTCCATTTGAAGAGCTGGCCTGGGGTGTATGGGTGGTGGAGAACACGGGGGAGAACATTTTAAAAGTTTTAATGCCCAGATAATGTTGTTGGGCTGTAGGTGCATTTAGGTGCTTTGGAAGAATTTCATTTTAGTTCATAAGAGAGAGACAGGTGGCCATGAGGTGGGACAATAAAAGTTTTATGCTTCATCTCGGAGACAGCAGGGGTCCACCGCTCAGCAGCTCCTACAAAAAGAGAAGACAAAAATGAGCATGGCGTATGGAGGCGCTGGCGCCGGTGGTGGCGCTGGTGCTGGTGGGCTGGTGGCGGCACATTTGGAATTGCATGGGCCTGAATTCTGGATACTTTTGAATAGTGTCACTTTTCCACAGATGGCTGTTCACACAATCCCCTGGGCCTGCATAATTGTATCACTAATAAGCAGCGGGGCAATTAGTTGTATAAGTGTGCTATAATCAGCTGGATAGAAGAGATGACGAAAGAGACACAGAGAAAGAGAGCGGGGACAAAGCCTGCCTTTCTCTCAATTCACGCGCTGACAGGCATAATTATATATATATATATAGAATTGAAAAAATCCGCAGAGGGGAGCACAGCTTCTGCAAATGCCTTCTCAGTGCAGGGCTTTCATTGTTTTTTAAACACCCCCCCCACCGGCCCCCCCAATCCCACTCCCCCGACTCCATAAATTAAAATGAAGAGAATAAAAAAAAAAAAAAAATTGGCATTCTGGGTGCATTTACTGTACCAACTTGTTTATGTCTGTGCAGCGATGCCAGCCGTGCTGAAGCCCACCCGTGTGAAACGGGGAGCTGCGAAAGAAGGCTTTCCTCCATGACTTCCTGTGCCCGGTCCAAAAAACTTGTGAAAGTATTTCCTCTGAGGTGCTCGAATATGCCAGCGTGCATGTGTGTGTGTGTGTGTGTGTGTGTGTGCGTAATCCCAGACTGACTTGGGGGTCTGGATTTCTGGTGGTCAAGTTCACAAAACTGTGACGCTACATCAACAAACGCCAGCCAAGCACTAAGAGGCGCAGCTGGCACCGGCTTGTCTTTCCTGCTGGTCACTGAGAGTTCACAGCCTGGAAGTGTCGGCCCGTGCAGGACCCTGTGAGCCCCTGGGCCTCCCCTCAGTGTGGTGTTCCCCACCCCATTTTCAGAGCAGAACTGGAGCCCGAGGTCCTTCCCTCAGCACCATGACAAGGCCGCCTTGAGGAGCTCCTCATTTCAGATTCGTGGATGTCCCCGCCCATTGAGGGAGGAGCCAAGAGCCTCATTACTTTGAGACGTCCCATCATCATCATTAGACAGCGAGAAGGCTGAGGCAGCAGCAGCAGCTCTGTCAGGTTCAAGTGCTTCACAGAAATGGCAGGCGTTTCGTGGACGGCGTGCCATCTTCATATTGCTAGAAGGAGCTCAATGGTATCTGCAGATCTCCTCTGATTGTTTGTAACAGATGTTTCGGCTCAAACCGTTTCCGGCCTCTCTTTTTTCCTGAAGATGTTCCAAACATTTACGTCTTCTTACTGAAGCTCGGGGGCTATCCTCGATTTACAGAACAGCTTTAACCCCCACTCGTGTGGCACACCCTCCTTACTTCTATTTACTGACTCCATTTTGGGTGTTCTTTGAGAGTGACTTTCACAAACTTTCCTTGTCAGATGTTTTCAGCTTTTTTCCTTAAGACGTCTTGGCTTTTGATATTCAGCTGCATGTTAGACACAAAGCTGGGAGTTCTGCTTCACACACATCAGGAGGAGTTCATTTCTGGGAGAGGTTTGACTTCTTTGAAAGCGATGAGTCCAGTTCTCCTTTTCCTGGGAAAAGTTCTAGAATTGTGTTCTCGGGAAAGCTGGGCTCAGGAAACACTTGGCGCTTTTTTAGGACGTGCAGAAGTTCAGGCCTTCTTCTTTTAGTATGGTGGATGTTCTTCATTTCCAGACGTGGCTCCTGTTTATTGTCTCTCTATTATAAAAGGAAATCCTGGGATGAGACTCTCTCGGAGATAATTTTAGGTCCCGCGAGACGAGACTTGTTGCCAAGAGATCTTGACAAGTCCGTCCCTCCTCTCAAACATTTACAACCACGCAGACGGTCCAATCACTTCTCATTCGTGTGAGTGCTATCATCAGACACAGTTCCTGCGCTCTCGACTCCAAGCGGGGTCGGAAATAAAAGACAAAGAGTAGAAGACAAAGTAGAACGTCGTAAAGAGGTTCAAAAACGTTGGTGCGATACACATGCAGAGCAGGTTAGCGATTATGAAGTACTAAAATTTAAAAGTCTCAAAAAAATGATTAGTGCTAACAAACAGAAATTATTACTCGGTAAAATAACGGAACAGAGGTAGAAGAGATAGAATTTATGGACATAGGTGATATGACAGAAGTATGTAGATATTGTTTGGCTTTAAACTTTAAGTCAGAGACTTGTAGATCATCTAACTCATGTTGCCATCAGGGAAAAGTAGTGTTTCTTCAAAATGAAGAGGCCTATCTGTGAGACTTAAAACATTTGTTGTTTGGTGAAAGTGAAATTCACATACATGAGGGGCAGAGACGTAAGTGGCTGGCGCATAGCACAGGCTGAGGGGTTGGCGAGCAAAGCGAGCAGGGGGCAAAGCCCCCTAGTCTTCAATAAAACCAATCAGATTGGCGTAGCACATTTAATAGTATACCTTAAAATAATTAAGACGTCAGCGTTCGGCCTTCCCATCCAAGGCTCTTTCTTTTTATTTAATGGAATGACCAAACGTAGCTCTTCTTTGAAATTGACACTTGGGGTTCACCTTGCAGCTTTTCTTTTAGAGAGTCCAGGACTGAGTGCTGTGGGCTGTGAGGAGACGCTGAAGCAAATGGGCCGAGAGGTGACATGACTGAGGTGTCCAGAGTTACATCGGCCGTTGGTACACTGGAACCCAGCTGATACTTTAAAATGAATTCTTAAGAACCTGGACAACCGAGTGGAGGCCATTCAGTTCATCAAGCATGTTTTGTTTAGGTAATAGCTAAGCTGTCTCATTCAGATTCTTCTTAAAGGTGGTCAGGTTTCTGCTTTAACTCCATATCTCAGCTGTTTGTTCCCAAGTCCCACAACTCCCTGCGTTCAACAAGAGCATAGCTGTTAACGATTACTTTCACACAAATGTTAGAAATTCTTTTCTTCACACAGAGAGCCATAAACACATGGAATAAATTGTCCAGTAGTGTGGTGGAGTGAAGGACTTTAGAGACCTGCAAAAGTCAACGTTTTGTTACTTTGGAGAAATTAGGGGGGAGAGGACTGGAGGCTTGTTGGGCCAAATAGTCTGTCCTCGTCTAAACTGTTGGAGCTTCTGCTTTTCTGTAAAAAGTATAAGTTCATAACCAGAATCCTGCTCTCTGTTTAATCATCAGATCTAATATTGAGCCCACATAGAAGAAGAAGAAGAAGAAGAAGAAGAAGAAGAAGAAGAAGAAGAAGAAGAAGAAGAAGAAGAAGAAGAAGAAGAAGAAGACAAGGATGAAGCAGAAGAAAAAGAAGTTTAAGAAGTAGAAGAAAAAGAAGAAGAAGCAGAAGAAGAAAAAGAAGCAGAAAAAGAAGAAGAATTAGAAGCACAAGAAGACAAAGATGATGATGAAGAAGAAGGCCAAGCAGAAGAAGAGACAAAGAAGAAGCAGAAGAAGAAGACAAAGAAGAAAAAGAAGCTGACAAAGATGAAGCAGAAGAAAAAGAAGGTGAAGAAGTAGAAGAAGAAGAAGAAGATGATGAAGCAGACAAAGATGAAGCAGAAGAAAAAGAAGAAGAAGCAGAAGCACAAGAAGACAAAGATGATGATGAAGAAGAAGACAAAGCAGAAGAAGAAGAAGAAGAAGAAGAAGAAGAAGAAGAAGAAGAAGGCAAAGCAGAAGAAGTAGAAGAAGAAGACAAAGAAGAAAAAGGAGATGACAAAGATGAAGCAAAAGAAAAAGAAGGTGAAGAAGTAGAAGAAGAAGAAGAAGATGATGAAGCAGACAAAGATGAAGCAGAAGAAAAAGAAGAAGAAGAAGCAGAAGCACAAGAAGACAAAGATGATGATGAAGAAGAAGACAAAGCAGAAGAAGACAAAGCAGAAGAAGAAGAAGAAGAAGAAGAAGAAAAAGAAGAAGAAGAAGACAAAGCAGAAGAAGTAGAAGAAGAAGACAAAGAAGAAAAAGGAGATGACAAAGATGAAGCAAAAGAAAAAGAAGGTGAAGAAGTAAAAGAAAAAGAAGAAGAAGAAGCAAAGAAGAAAAAGAAGCAGAAAAAGAAGAAGCAGAAGAAGAAAAAAAAGAAAAAGAAGCACAAGAAGACAAAGATGATAATGAAGAAGAAGAAGAAGAAGAAGAAGAAGAAGAAGAAGAAGAAGAAGAAGAAGCTCCTGTCCATACGTTTTGCCATCTTGTACTGAGCACACAACGCAAACACTTTTAAATTGCAAGGAAAATGTCAACTTGGGAAATCTGAGGGTGCTGTGAGGCTTTGCTGAGATCTCCACTGAAACTCAAGATGAGACCCTGGGGAGAATTTTGGGGTATTTCTTTCCTCAGGAGAAAAATCTCAGAAGAATGAGACAAAAGACGAAGCCTCCATTTAATTTCACTCTGATCTTATTGTTGTCAAGGAGAAATGAAAAAGATATTTTTTTCTCTTGTTGGACTCGACTTTCCCCTTTTATATTCTTTATTGTGTAGACTTTATCAGAATGCCTCAAATCCCATAGACGTCCCACTCTTTATAAAGTATTGTGTATAACTTCTCCCCACCTTCCCTTCTAAAGCTATAACCTTAGTTAATTACACAGAGTAAAAGACAAGCAGGAGTTAAGTTACAACTTAAATAATGTATTACTGATTATATTTATAAAATAATAACAATAAGCAAAGTACATGTGAATATTGGCAGCCATACAAGCTGATCGATGCTGATGTGTAGTTTCAGGCGGCACACAGACTTGTAGTTACTCAAACGTCTCTGGTTTACAGTAGCCCTCATTTTAAGGCTTTCTTCAGGACAGGCCACATGCCTGTGTCAGTATGGCTGAGAGTTGTGCTCCTCAGTGTGGTTTTCTTTTCAGTCCATGGTGTGTGAGATGCTCCTCCATCATGATGGTGTGGGGGTTCGGGGGGGGGGGGAATTAAAGCAACCAAATTGATACATTCTCTTACACCAATAGGGCATCGTGCTACAGAATGGCCTCTGATTCAAACCAATCCCAAACAGCCACACCTCAGACCAATGGGGGCTCACAGTACCTTCCACACCTGACCCCCAAAACCCCCTGATGACCTGATGCTAGCCAGATAGGTAGCCTGGCTTTCCTGTGGGGGTTGATTGCGAGGGTCCAGCAGCGAACCACTTGCCAGACTGGTTTTAGGTCAACCCTGTCATAAAATTACAAAGACTTGGGGGGGGGGGGGGGGGGTCTTAAACATCAAACCACCGCTGTTCCTATCAATGATATAACACTAATATTACATTTGCTCTGTCTAAGTTACAAATAGATTTGTACAAAATATTTATCAACTTGTATACAAACTTTCACACCACAACAGACATTAGGGCCATCTCTCTCTTTTTTTTTCTGTTCCAATGAGTTGACAGAAATTGTGAATGGCACCACCATTTGTTCAGGGGGCTCCAGCTCTTTAATGTGCTTAGTATTCCAACCTGGGTGGTCAGCGCTGGCGCCTTACAGCTCAGTGGTGCGCCGTGTCCTGTGAGGGTCTGCTGCTTCATCACCTGTTGGTTCCTGACTTGTGATTGTGGTGACACACTCTTGATCTGTAGGACCGCCAGAGGTGGCTGCGTGGTCCATGTTGAGAACATGCGCTGATAGCACATTACGGCACCCACCAGACAACAAACCCCTAGGATTGAGACCCGAGTGCAGCGGGTGACACCTCAGCACCATAGTGTGAGTTTTTTTTTTTACGGTGGCTGGAGTGCCAATCCTGCCATCAACCCCCAAGTCTGAATAGTGTACTTCAGTATTATTAGACTTTAAGGACTGGGGGTTGGGGTCAGGGTCCACCTTGGATGCCCCCCACCGCCCTCAGGGTCCATAACAGAAAGGTATGAAGTGCACCCCACTTGTGCTACAAAAATGGTGCCCCACAGTGCCCATAGCTTCCTTACAATATTATTAGACTTTGAGGACTATGGTGTGGGGGGGTCCCCCTTAGTTGCCTCCACCCCTCAGTGTCCATAACAGAAAAGTATGGAGTACTTCAGCTACATAAATGGTGCCCCACAGTGCCCATAGCCTGCTTTCAGTTTTATTAGATTTTGAGGACTGGGGTGGGGGGAGTCCTCCTTAGTTTCCCATGCCACTCAGTGTCCATAACAGAATTATATTATTAGACTTTAAGGACAGGGGGTTGGAGGGGTCCCCGTTAGTTGCCCCTCTCTTAACATAACTTGAGCTACATAAATGGTGGCCTACGGCGCCCTGAACGCTCTTTCAGCATTAGAATTTGAGGATGGAAATGGGGGAGTCCTGCTTGGTTGCCCCTCGCTGTTCTTAAGTGTGTGCCACTTGACTTACATAAATAGCACCTCTGACTGCCCCTCAGCCTTCGACAGACTTGGTGACAGCACCCTCAGTGGCCGCCTATGACGCCTAATGGAGTGAGCAGCTCCAGTGTGAATAATAATAATAATAATCATCATAATAAATAATCATAATAATACATTGTATTTATATAGCGCCTTTCCCATGCTCTGGTGTGAAGAAATCCTTCTCTTGACAGTCGAGGCTCCTCTTCCTCTGCCCGCTCCTCAGCCTCAGAGCACAGCACATTCCGGCTCTCCTCTTAAATGAACGGCAGCAGCTCTCACTCGCCATTGTAGCTTCATTTCACGAGGGCCGTCTGTCCCTCAATGGCTGACACTTTCCTTGCACCTGGTTGTTTATACATCTCCTGTGAAATAAAAGGCAGCAGTCCTTCTGCTCTAGACGGGGGTCCAGCTCCTTTATTAATGAACACGTCTGACCACAAGCAGCTCGGGGATCTCAGCTGGCAGGCAATCATTTGTGGCTTTGGGGTCCTCACCACCTTCTTCTCTGACTGACTGTCTCCATGATCTTAAGTGTTGGATGGTATCTTAAGTTAAGTCAGGGTAAGCATTGCAGTTCGTAGCTTTGGCTTTCGTTTTGATTCCACGCTCTCTTCTCGGGGGATGCGCTATGCCACCCTTGGTAGTAGTCCCCTTTAATTGTTGTACAACATTGAATCCCAATGGGTTGAATTTTTAATTTTTTTTACACGGACCAACAGATAAAGACTCTTTAGTTGTCAAAGTCCAAAGTGGCCTAAATGGATTACTCTAATCTGCGTAAGGGCTGACGCCTCAGAAGTCACCCGCGTGCACATGGGGGACACCTTAAGGGCTCCGATACTTGCAATTTCCTGCCGGCAAAGCCAGAGGTCGCTCTCGACTGATGCCTCTTCTCTTCTCCTCTCTCTTTGTAGACCCATCATTGCTGATGTCACTTCCGGTGTCCGCCTGCCAGGAGCCAATAATACCCCGGAAGTTCCGCAATCTAGGGCAGCCGATGCGACGTTTTCTTCTCTTTTTGACGTGCCAGTGCCCGAGTTGTATTCATAATATGCGGGGTTGGCCTTTCTCCTCTCGAATGCCTTTTTTGTTACACCTTGTGTTTAGGGGGCACAGGATGCTGGTCTTCAGGTAGGCCTTCCAGGTTGGCTTACATCGGTATAATTCAGCTTACCGTTTGACTTGGATGTCGGAGTCAAGAATGACGTCAGACCCAAATTGACTGTGCTCCAGTAGAACAAAAATGGACCCCTCCAGGAAATCTTTTACTGCTCTTGCCTTTTTTGGAATTAATACCAGCACACTATGTTGAAATTTGGTAACATGTCCTCCAATTTACATTGGCGTATTGGGCTGACACCTTCATCCAAGGTGACTTACGACATTTATGATAAAATTGGTGACATTTCTTTTATTTTTTTTTCCAATTGGAGCACTGGCAGGTCATGTGACCTGCTCAGGGTTACATGGTGTCAGCAGTGGGATTTGAACACACAAACCTTCATCCTTACCCATCACACCACACCGCCTGGAGGTTGCACACCCCTCTGTGTGAGCGACTGATTTAGTGAGACACAAACAGACAGGAGGGGCTAATGAACAGTGTGACACTCCAGCACTCACTCACGTCCCCAGTGTACCTCACCAGTTTGGATTGACGTCACAATCTGAAGTTGGCCAAACTCGGACTATAACAGACCAGCCCTGAGTTTCTAAGTAGGAAATATGACTTGTGTGGGTGGGGGGCATTCCAGATGAAAATTCTTGGACATTCCGACTAACTTGCCAGTTCAAATGGACTGCTGCATACATGCCAGGCTGCCACGTATACTAATGTGGGTAATGGGCGTTGTATTGTATTGTAACGCAAGCCCACCCAGACAGACCTGAACGCCTTGCCTTGTATTCTTCTGTGGGCACGCATGTCCAGTAGTTCAGCACTTACAAACACATCCGCTCGTGTCTTGAGCACACCAGTACCGACTGAAGCCTCGGATGATAGCGTATACACACACAGGTGGGCATGGATTAGCAATCCCACTTTAGCTTGTCTATTAAGGTTTCCAAATGCGGTTCTTGAATGTGCGCTTTTAGGTGCCTTCAATGTCCTGGTTGCCCGAGGGCTGTAAACTGGCACCTATGAATTACGTGGTACTGGATTAGCTTGTGTGCCAATGTGTTCAGATGGGGGATCTTCAAAGGGTTAAACCTTGTACTCTAATATGAAGAAATCTCTCTTAACATATATAATAGGGGACCACACAGTCCCCTGCTTTAAAAAGTTCACCCCCCCCCATCAATGTAATGGGGTTCTTCAGTTGTGATTTTAGAATAGCCTGGTATACATTATTAAGCGCTGGTTAGCATGTATACTAATGTGGTGAGGCTGGCATCAGTGAAGCTAAATGTGTTCATTTGTGGAGTGTGTTCTTCTGCCTCCCCCATGTAGTGCAATATGGGCACATTGACACTGATGAAGACCTTATTTAACAGAATGTACACCAACGAAGCCATAAAGGTACCCAAGAAGGTGTAGTGCTGCCTCCTTCTGTGTTAGTGACGTGTTCAGATGGACGTCTTCAATAAGTGATTCAGGTCACCGCGCATCAGCCTTCATCCAGCAAATACGGTATACAAACGGAAGTCAGCGGTCATCAATGGACATACCATTCCAGTTTAGCTTCTAAACTAATCCACGCTCTGTAAGTTGTTATCACCGCTAAACCTTGAATTCTAATATCAGAATAGCACTGCATTCAATGGCTTACTCTACTGTGCTGTAGTACTCGGGTGTTGTACCATGTTAGCCATTATGGATGTGGTGAGAAGTCAAGCAAAATGACAGCTTCTATTGGTGAACTAAAAAGATTACAATAAGCAAGCTGTGAGGCAACTCAGGCCCCCTCTTTATGCATTTTGTGATCAATTACAATTACAAATTACACACTGCCTGAAGAGGGGGTCTGAGTTGCCTCACAGCTTGCTTATTGTAATCTTTTTAGTTCACCAATAGAAGCTGTCATTTTGCTTGACTTCTCACCACATTTATTGTGCTGCATACACATGCAGGTGAGCTGGAGTCTATGAACGTGTGATTCCAGGGGGTCTTCTAAACGAACGCCTTGAGACACGGGTTCTTTGAGTCTTTATCACAGTAACACCTTGTATTCTGATATGACTGTGCCAGTGCCTTTAATGTCTTAGTTTATTGTGCTGTATACACATGTAGGTGAGCGGGAGTCCATGAACATGTGATTCCAGGGGGTCCTCTACACCGAGGTCTTCAAAAGTGGGTTCTCCAGTTCTAGGAAAAACACATAGTCTAATTTAGGTATACAGTACCACTGCATTCACCATCTTATTTTATTGTGCTGTATATACATGTAGGTGAGCGGAAGTCCATGAACGTGTGATTCCAGGGGTCTTCTTGACTGATTTTTCCAAATGGGGGTTCTTCAATTTCTTCTTCTAGTTAAAGTTTGTATTCTAATATTAGTCAACCATCCATCCATTATCCAACCTGCTATATCCTAAATACAAGGTCACGGGGGTCTGCTGGAGCCAATCCCAGCCAACACAGGGCACAAGGCAGGAAACAAACCCCCAGGCAGGGTGCCAGCCCACCACAGGGCTCAGTCAACCATCACCTTTAAATTCCTAGTGTAATATGCTGTGTAATAATATAGGTGAGCTGGTGTCTTAGGGGGTCTCTGAGGTCTTCAAAGGGGTGTTCTTCTAGTTAAAGCTTGCATTCTAATATTTGTTTTACCACTGCATTCAACATCTTACTTTATTGTGTTGGATACACATGTAGGTGAGTGGGAGTCCATGAACGTGTGATTTCAGGGGGTCTTCTTGACTGATGTTTTCAAATCGAGGTTCTTCAATTTCTTCTTCTAGTTAAAGTTTGTATTCTAATATCAGTCAACCATCCATCCATCCATCCATTATCCAACCCGCTAGATCCTAACTACAGGGTCACGGGGGTCTGATGGAGCCAATCCCATCCAACACAGGGTGCAAGGCAGGAAACAAACCCCGGACAGGGTGCCAGCCCACCACAGGGCTCAGTCAACCATCACCTTTAAATTCCTAGTGTCATATGCTGTGTAATAATATAGGTGAGCTGGTGTCTTAGGGGATCTCTGAGGAATTCAAGTGGGTGTTCTTCAAGTTAAAGCTTACATTCTAATAATTGTGTACCACTGCATTCAACATCATCCTTTATTGTGCTGGATACACATGCAGGTGAGCTGGAGTCTATTTACGTGCGATTCCAGGGGGTCTTCTAAACGAACGCCTTGAGACACGGGTTCTTCAAGTCATTATTACAGTAACACCTTGTATTCTGATATGACTGTGCCAGTCCCTTTAATGTCTTAGTATATTGTGATGTACAGTATACACATGTCGGTGAGCAGGAGTTCATGAACGTGTGATTACAGGGGGTCCTCTACACCGAGGTCTTCAAATGTGGGTTCTCCAGTTCTAGGAAAAGCACATATTCTAATTTAGGTATACAGTACCACTGCATTCACCATCTTATTTTACTGTGCTGCATACACATGTAGGTGAGCAGGAGTCTATGAACGTGCGAGTCCAGGGGTCTTCTTGACTGATGACTTCAGACACGGGTCCTTCAATTTGTTCTTCAAGTTGAAGTTTGTATTCTAATATCAGTCTACCATCACCTTTAAATTCCTACTGTAATATTCTGTGTAATAATGTAGGTGAGCTGGTGTCTAGGGGGTCTTCTAGAATGATGTCTTCAAATGGGGGTTCTTCAGTTTGTTCTTCTAGTTATAGTTTGTATTCTGATATCACTGTACCATCACCTTTAAATTCTTAGTGTAATATGCTGTGTAATAATGTAAGTGAAGTGGGAGTCCATGAAGATGTGGTTCCAGAGGGTCTTCTAGACTGATATCTTCAAAGGGGGGTTCTTCAAGTTGTTCTTCTTGCTAAAGCTTGTTTTCTGATATCAGTGGGCCACTGCATTCAACATCTTACTTTAGGTGAACGCAAGTCTATGAACATGTGATTCCAGGGGGTCTTCTAGACTGATGTCTTCAAATGGGGGTCCTTCAATTTGTTCTTCTAGTTAAAGTTTGTATTCTAATTTCAGTCAACCATCACCTTTAAATCCCTAGTGTAATATGCTGTTTACACATGTAGGAGAAACAGGAATCTATGAACATGTGATTCTAGGGGGTCTTCTAGACTGATATCTTCAGACACGGGTTCTTCAGGTTGTTCTTCTTGTTAAAACTTGTATTCTAATGTGACTGGACCAGTTCATTCAATATCCTAGTTGACTGTGCTGTACGCTAATGCAGGTGAGCGGGTGTCTATGAACGTATGATTCTAGGGTTCTTCAAATGCGAGGTCATCAGCTTGTGGTTCCAGTTGCAGCGTGTTTTCTTATTCCAGTAATTCCCTAGCGTCATTTGCTCTACACTAATGGAGGTCCATCAGGTGGCTATGAACATGTGATTCTCGGTTCCCCTGATCAGACACGGGTTCTTCTAAATGTTACTCTCGTTAAATCTTCTCTGGTGCCATTAAAGTGCCCACGTAACATGAAGTACTGTGTACAGTAAGGTAAACTGCCACTAAAGTCTTCACCCGAGGGGTTTTGTGAATGTTTGGGTTCTTGGACACCTTGTACTTTAATGTGAGTATTCTGACCGGCATACGTATTGATTTCTAGCCAGAAGTGCTGCTTTATCACACAAAGTAAACTTGGTGGCCTGGCTCAGACTCTTTGGGGGGCTTGATGGTGCTGATGGACTGGATACCACAGGCAGACCCCTCATTTCATGCCCACACTGCTGACGTAGCTGTCAGATTTTGTGTCCCCGGAGTGGTGGCTGTCCTGGAGTCTTTGAAGAGCACACGGTGTACGCCAGAGAGACACGCACACACATACACAGAATGGAGACAGAATGATTCAGGATACCAAGTGGCACTCCCAAAGTAATCCAATTTATCACCGCAGCAGCGATAAGAATCTGATTTAAGGTGAACCTTGAGATGGGTCACATCCTCACAAGAGCTGTAATGCGATCTGCCGGGGAGAGCTGATAACCTGAGACAATATGGAGGATCTCTGTCACACAAATAAAACAAACTGGCTGTCGAAGGGGAAAAAAAAATGGCACACGGGCTATGGAGCACACGCACGGGCGGGTAGGCGGGCAGGAGAGCGAATGCACACACACACACACGCACATACACACACAGGGAAAGAAAAATGGGGCCTCCGCAAGGAGACGTACTTTGATTTATTAAAAAATGGTGCGCCGGATGGACCTTTCAGATAACACACTGTCTCCTTCTTAAAGCAGAGCAGAGCAAGAGCATGGGGAGCAGGTGGCGTACCCGGATGGGCACACAAAGACGAATGTCAGTGACGGGGGCTCTCAGCCGACTGATGGTCCACTGAAGACACATCCGTCTAACCTCTCAGAATGAAGTCAGCATCTGAATAAGCGCGGTCGTGCTTATTGCAGGTGTGGGCACTGGGAGGTGAAGGCTGCGGGCACCAAGCAGGAACCAACCCCGGATGGGGCACACGGGCTGTCAATGCACAGGCATCTTTAAGATGCGGGAGATGTTCAGATTCGCTGCTGAGTTAAACACATCATGGAGAGGACAGCAGATATGGGTACAAGGCAGGAACCAGCAGTGGAAAGGATGCCAGTCCAGTGATGGGCACACTCATTTATAAAGGTGCTGTAACTGAGCCCCCAAACCACTTGAGATGGAAAGATGGCAGGAAAACAAGAGGAGAACATGCCAAATGCACACAGAGAGAGTCCAGAACCAGGGATTTAAATAAGGGGATACTGGGGCCCACCACAGTGCCACCAGGACACTCCACCGGAATAAACAGGTAAAGCTGACATGCCATGTGTTGATCAGACGGGCAGTGCGACTTTCATCAAACTCTGTGTGGACTTGAACTTGAAAAGTGGGTTGTGCATTGAGAACATTTACTGTAAGTCAATTAATGGGCACATTGAGAGAGGAGCAGTCATGAGCTACGATGAGCATCCATCCATCCATCCATCCATCCATCCATCCATCCATCCATCCATCTACCCTGTAATCTTCTCATCCCAGTCATGGTATGGAGGTGACCAGTGCCTACCCCAACAGCACTAAACAGAAGGCAGGACCCAACCCTGATGGGATGCCAGTCCACCACAGGGAATTCTTAGTCCCCCCTAGGCTCGCTCTTACTTTCCACTTCCATCAACCAGCTGCCTCATGCCTGCTCAGCACAGTTCTATCTCTGCACTCCATTTTGGACCCCTGTGCCCTTCTTCCCCCTCTCATCCTCCTTGCTGTCTCTCACTGCTCCTTCGCTTATCACCAGGCTCACTCCCCCTCCTCTGCTCTCAGACTTTGTCTGGTGCCCCCACCATTATTTGCTCTTAGTGCTCTGCTAGTCATTTGTCTGCTGTGTTCTCCTCTGCTCCTCTCTGTTTAGCGTCCCCTCTTGTCTCATATCACCCTGACACTTTCTCCTGTTTGCTATCCACTTCTCTTGCTCATCTGCCCGCTGTGCTCTCCTCTCCTGCTGCTCATTCCCTTCTCTAGAGCTCTCCACATGCTCTCGTGTTTCCCTTGTCTCTCCGCACGCCTTGCTCCTTTGTCCTTCGCTCTCTTATCACTCTTATCACCCTGCCCGTGTGCTCCTGGTGCCCTTTACTCTTCACTTGTTCCTTTTCTTTGCTCTCCTCTTGCCCTGCTCTTTTGTGCTCGTTTGTCTTGTGTGCTCAAGAACCCCTTGGACTCTCTGCTCCTGCATTACCTGGCATCTTGGATCTCTCTATCCTGCCCCCGGCTCAGCTGCTCTTTCAGTAGGTTTACATGTCGTCACAGCAAAGGGCATGTGCTGATCAACATGCAACACGTCGCCAGCCCCTCAACAGCGCCATGGCCAGTGAGCGGGCTTACCATAGATAGATAGATAGATAGATAGATAGATAGATAGATAGATAGATAGATAGATAGATAGATAGATAGATAGATAATAAAACTTCCACAGATAGATAGATAGATAGATAGATAGATAGATAGATAGATAGATAGATAGATAGATAGATAGATAGATAGATAGATAGATAGATAGATAGATAATAAAACTTCCACAGATAGATAGATAGATAGATAGATAGATAGATAGATAGATAGATAGATAGATAGATAGATAGATAGATAGATAGATAGATATGAAAGGCACTATATGATAGATAGATAGATAGATAGATAGATAGATAGATAGATAGATAGATAGATAGATAGATAGATAGATAGATAGATAAAACTTCCACAGATAGATAGATAGATAGATAGATAGATAGATAGATAGATAGATAGATAGATAGATAGATAGATAGATAGATAGATAGATATGAAAGGCACTATATAACAGACATATAAATGTGAAAGGCTATGTCTAAATAAAGATGATCACTCCTACGTCTCTTGTTTTCCATCAGTCATGTTCTCCCTGTGCTCCTGCATCACCTTGCTAATTTACACTTCTCTTTCTTATAGCCCTGCTCATTCGTTCTTTCCTTTCATGTCGTTCTGCCCATTTTCTCCTGTGCCAGTTTTACCCACTCGTCTTCTCACTGTGCTCATGTGTCAGCTCGCTCTTTTGCTCTTCCTGTTTCCTATCTCTTGTAGCTCACTCTTCTCCTGCCCCCCATCCCCCTGTGCCACCTTGATCCCCTGCTGTTCTTCTTTCTGATTCCCCACCTCATTTACTTCTATGTCTCTTGTTTGGCATCCTTCATGTTCTCTCCGTTCTCTTGTATTACCTCTTTAGTTTTCTCTTCTCTTTCTTATCACCCCACTCATTTGTTCTGTTCTTTCATATCATCCTGCTTATGTGTTCCTTTGCCTCCTTTCTCGTGTCCTCATGTTCTCCCTGTGCTCCTCTATCACCTTATTCACTTTCTCCTGTGCCTCTTTTATCCCTTCATGTTTTCCCTGTGCTCTGGTATCACCTCATTTATCTGCTCGTCTTTCATATCTCCTTCCTCACTCACTCCTACGTATGTTGTTTTCCATCCCTTAAGTTCTCTCTGTGCTCTTGTATCACCTTGTTAATATGTTGTTCTCTTTCTTATCCCCCAAATTGACGCCTATATCTCTTGTTTCATATCCCTAGTGTCCTCCCTGTGTTCCTGCCTCACCTTGTTCATTTCCTGTCTCCCTGGTCAGTTTCTCCTGTGTATTGCTTATTCACGTCCCTCATGTTGTCCCTGTGCTCCTCCACCACATCATTCATTTGTTTTTCTTTTCTGTCATCCTGCTCATTTCGTATTTTCTTCCTCCCATGTCTCTTCTACCATTCTTATGTTCTCCATGTGCTCCTGTACAGAGGTGTAGCTAGGGTTTTCAGCGCCCAGAGACAACTGAAGATTTTGCGCCCCCTCCTGTTTGCCAAAATGCAATGGGGAAGGGAAATTTTGGCGCCCCCTGGATGCTGCACCCTGGGACAGATGTCCCCCCTTGCCCCCCCCTAGCTATGCCACTGCTCCTGTATCACCTCATTCATTTCCTGTCTCCCTCCTGTATATCTTATCTCATGCCCCTGGTGCTCTCCCTGTGCTCCTGTAACACATAATTTGTTTTTTTTTGTCTATCACCCTGTTCATTTGTTCTTTTCTTTCACATCATCCTGCTCATTTTCTGCCCCCTTATGTTCTCCCAGTGCTCCTGTATCATCTCTTTTATTTCTTGTCTCCTCAGTCAGTTTCTCACGTCTCCCTATGTTCCTGTATTGCCTCATTCATTTGCTGCACACTCTTCTATTTCTGCCCATCTCTTTGCTCACTCTCACTTTCTCTTGCCTGTTTCACCCACCCCTAAAACAAACCCATCCCGTGTGCGCGCACACACATACACAAACACACACACACACCCCCACACACACAGACCACGTGCGCGTCTCCGCGATTGTTGTGTTTACTCAGCGCTAAGTCTTTGCCAGTGCAGTGCGGGCTCTCCCTCATCGCTCGGCTCCTGCCCGTCCCTGCATGCGCCTCTTCTGCAGCAGCTTCGTCTGGCGTGCAACAAACACAAACGCGGCAGACAAGCCAACAGGATTTATTAGTGACGATCGTGAAAGGCCCCTCTGTTATTAATGGCAAGCGCCGCGCGTTCCCCGGCCGCCCCCCTCCTCCGCGGAGGGACTCCGGCACTGATGCGCGCTGACGAATGACTCACTCCGCTGGAATGCTTATCTCCCGCTAAATGAACTGCTTTAGTCGCGCGCATTTATTAGTCATCGCGTTGCCAAAAACAAACAAAAAAAAAACATCAGAGCGGGGCTTCCGGAAGTCAGCGTCCCCGAATCCGCAGATGTGCCCCGAGGTCCCGCACTGCAGAGTGTTCAGTGATAGCGCTCCGACAGGATACCCAGTGGGCATGGACACGGTGCCCTTGCCACTGGAGACTACTAGATCAAGCCGACTGTGCCATCTGGATCCACTCACGGAGCAGCCATAGGTCACTGTGCCAGCTGAGAACGCGGTAGACCCTCCGTTGTGAGCGTGTGCCATGTGCGCACAGCGGGCAGATCATCTCGAGATTTCCCAATGGAAGTAGTGAGATTACACCTGTCCCTGCCAATGTGATCAAGTGCCCCATCATGATGCTGTCTTCGGTATATGGGTGCCCACTGTGTGAGTTCTTCACTCGTTACCAACTTATAGGTCCTGGCGTGAGTGGGTATTGGGTATTTTACCGGCATCAGACCGTTTATTGTGCATATTTCATTCTTGGCTCTCTTAACGGTCCTGTTGCATTAGGGAAGGCAGACGGCCAATAATGAAGGCACTAATTATTAGGAGGGCATTTTTAACTTGGTAGTCTTTCTAATTCTTAGGTAGGTGGCTCACACCTGTTGCACAGCTCCTGGCACAGGTGGTAAGGCATATGTCCATCGTGTATGTGTGTGTGTGTTCCACAGTCACTTGCTGCGCAGGTCCGGGCACAGGTGGGCAGACAGATGTCCTCTTACATGGGAATTATGCTATGCTTTCATGCACGGCTCCTGGCACAGGTGGGCAGGCAGATGTCTGACATGTAGTTATTGTTCATGTTCTACTCTGGGCACAGGTGGGCAGCAAATGGATGTTCAACAAGAATATGGTGCACTGCCCTTGGCTCAGCTGACCAGTTGGATGCTCATAATGGGGTTTCTTCTCCAGACATCCATCATGTGGGCATTTCTCTGCTGGCCTGACAGATGCCCATCATGTGGGTGTCATTTCATGCACGGCCTGCTACAGGATATGTGTGCATATGATCACCATATTGATGTTCTGCTACTAACTCTGGCATTGTTCTTGACACAGGTGTGGAAGCAATGGTTTGTCTTGTGGGCATTCCTTTGGTGCAAGTTGGCAGGCACATACCCACCATGTAGATGTTTTGCTCTTAGTTCTTGTGCTGCTGATGGCACACTTGGGCAGTAGATGCTAATAAAGTGGGTATTCCTCTATCATGTCTTTCAGTAGGCAGACCGATGCCCACCATATTGGTATTCTGCTAATATTTTTTGTATCACACCTGGCACGAGAGCCTGTTACATTGTCAGACAGCAATTACTTCATGTGCTATGCCAGACTTGGGAGGGCAGACATATACCTGTCACATGGATATTGTGCCATTATCTCTTCATATGCTCCTGGCACATGTGGGCAGGCACTGCACAGTGCCCTAATATGGGTATCAGATATATCACTTCTGGTACTGGTGCAAGTGGACAAAAAAATGCCAACCATGTGGGTATTCCTCTGTTATTCCATACAGAATTCCTAACACCAGTGGGCAGGCAGAAGGCCATCATGTGGGTACTCTGCTATTCTTATTGTGCTCCTGGCACATGTTGGTGGGCACGTGCTAATACCATATTAGTCTACAAAGCTCTTGGCACTGATAGGCATGCAGTTCCCTGGTTTGTGGGCATTCCTCTATTGCTTCATGCAATGTGCTTAACATTGGTGGGTAGGCACATGCCCATTATGTGGTTATTCTGTTATTACTTCTTGTCCCTGGCACATGGAGGCAGGAAAATGCCTTTCCACAATATTGTAGTGTGCCTGCTGCCTGTCATTGACACATTTCTCTTGGGGCAGATGGTCAGGTAGATGCCCACCATGTGTGTATTCTGCTGTTCATGCAGTGTCCCTGATACACGTGGGTAGGCACATGCTAATAACATGGATATTCTTCTGACTACACAACACTTGGCGCTGGGGGTAAGCAGTTGCTTGTTATGTGGGCATTCCTCTTTTGCTTCATACAGTTTGTCGACATGGGTGGGCAGGCAGACGCCTGTCACGGGGGTACTCAGCTATGACTTCTTTGTCTCCTTTGGCACATGCTGACAGGATGATAATTATAAAATGTGTTTTCCTCTGTCACTTCTGGCACAACTCACGACACTGCCAGATGCCCATCAGGTGGGTAATTCTGCTGTTTTTGTGGTGGCCCTAGCATATGGGGGCAGGTACTTGGGTATTCCCCTAACACTCTACACTGTCCTGGCACTGATAGTTGCTTGTTACGTGGGCATTCCCTTATTGCTTTATGCAGTGTGCCTAACATGGGTGAGCAGGCAGATGCCCACCATGTGGGTATTCTGCTATTCTTACATTGCTCCCAGCACATGCTAATAATGTTATTATTGCTTTATCACTTTACACTTTTTTCCTGGCACTGGTGGGTAAGCAGTTGGCTGTTATGGTGGCATTCTTTTGCTTCATACAGTTTGTTTAAAATGGGTGGGCAAGGAGATACCTGTCACATGGGTATTGTGCAATTATTTCTTCAATCTGCTCCTGGCACATGTTGGCAGGTATGTCATTATAAAATGTGCATTCTGTTATCACGACTTGTGGCACTTGGTATGACAGATGCCCATCCTGTGGGTATTCTGCTGTTCTTAAAATGCTCCTGGCACACATGGGCAGGCACATATTAATGATGTTGGTATTCCCCTATCACTTTTTCTTCACTGTTCCTGGTACAGGGCAGTTGCCTGCTATTCGGGCATTCCTCTTTTTGCTTTATACAGTGTGTCAAACATAGGTGGGCAAGGAGATACCTGTCACGTGGGTATTCTGCAATTACTTCTTCACCTGCTCCTGGCACATGTGGGCATGCAGATTATTATAAAAGGTGCATTCCCACATCACATCTTGTGCAAGATGTGGCACTGGTGTAGGTGGGCAGGCAAACGCCCATTAGGTGGGTATTTTTGCAGTGTCCCTGGCATAGGACGGCTGGTACATGGGTATTCTTTTAAAACTCTACACCGCTCCTGGCACTGATGGGTAGGCATAACATGGGTGGCCAGGCAGATGTCCATCAAGTGGGCATGCTGCCATAACTTCTTGCAATGTCCCTGGCACATGAGGGCAGTTAGACGCTTTTCTTTTTGGAGTGCGCCTGGTGCCAGTCATTGACACGCTGCTCTTGGGGCAGGTGGAGAGGCAGACACCTGTCACCAGGAGACTTTGCCACACTTGCCGAAGCAGATGGGCAGGCAGAGCAACACCCCCTAAACCCCTGTGCCCCGAATACATGCCAGGCTCCAGCGGCACCGATGCATCGGCACGGCCACCTGTCAGCCCGAAGCCGGCCCGAGCTCTCCCTCCGCGCAGCCCCCAAGTTCGGCTCCCTTGGCATTCGCCTCTTTGTGTCGCCAGCTTTGGCTCGGCGACACATAAAAGACAGCTGTGTTGTGGTGCTTTTCGCCCGGCCCACCCCGACTGGGGGAGGGGTGGGGGGCGTCATTTGTGACTCCCGGAGTTTGATTAGCGCCAAGCTGTGAACGGGGGGGTCCAAAGTCGTCTCCCCGCAGCTGTATTTTTAAACAGGGGAGAGGAGTCAGGACGTCTTTGAGGACGCGCATTCTTAACCTCCTGTCTGTCTGCATGGATCACTGCTTAGCTTCGACACATCGACGACACAAAGGGCCAGCTGACATGTGGCGCTTGATGGCAATAATGGCTGTTTAGAGGCCCAATCCATCACATTTAGTGGACATCTCCATTTTTTGTCTGTGAAAAGGTATAAATAATAATAAAAAAGGGAAAGAAAGAAATGTGCGGCGGCCTTGGCTCCGTAAATATTTTAACTGCTTATTAAGATTTTCAAGCGGGTGACAATAGCAGCATCTGTGCTTGTCATTCGCGGCTCCTTGTTCAGCTGAAAAGAAGTGCCCAGATGGTCTTCAGCTTGTACCAGTCGTGGGCGCCGAGCGCCAGGGGGCCTGAGTGCACTTGAATCCCGGCACTGGAGTTCGGATGCGCCGCTGCCGTGTCCGCTCCGTTTGGGTTAGGGGTTTTTTTTTATCATTTTTTTTTTTTTAATGTAAGGCCGTCCACCGATTTGATCGCCTCCCTCTTTTCTTCTGTGAGATTTGTAAAGTTTGGTTAACTTTCACAATGGGTTTTAGGAAGCAGCACCCCAACCCCGCCACGATGGCGCACACAGAAGAGCTACAGACACCACTTTTAGTGAAAGACGCTATATAGGCAATGGCGTTACAACAACTGAATATTCTTCAAGTAATCGAAGATCTACAATGGCACAAGTGATTAAGAAGACGCTGTCCAAACAGAAGCCTGACCTTCAATACACATCTATATACATTTATAGTGTATATAGCGCCTTTCACAGATAATAATGATGAAAATAATTTGTTACATTTATATAGCGCCTTTCAGAGATAATAAAAATAATATAAATAATAATTTGTTACATTTATATAGCGCCTTTCACAGACAATAATGCAATTAATTTATTACATTTATAGAGCACCTTTCAGAGATAATAACAAAAGTAATTTGTTACCTTTATATAATACTTTTCAGAGATAATAAAAAATAATTTGTTACATTTATATATCACCTTTCAGAGATAATAATAATAATAATAATAAAAATAATAATTTGTTGCATTTATATAGCACCTTTCACAGATAATAATAAAAGTAATTTGTTACCTTTATATAGTACTTTTCAGAGATAATAAAATAATTTGTTACATGTATATAGCGCCTTTCAGAGATAATAATGATAATAATAATTTGTTACATTTATATAGCACCTTTCACAGATAATAATAAAAGTAATTTGTTACCATTATATAGTACTTTTCAGAGATAATAAAAATAATTTGTTACATTTATATAGCGCCTTTCACAGATAATAATAAAAGTAATTTGTTACCATTATATAGTACTTTTCAGAGATAATAAAAATAATTTGTTACATTTATATAGCGCCTTTCACAGATAATAATAATAATAATAATAATAATAATAATAATTTGTTACATTTATATAGCGCCTTTCACAGACAATAATAAAAATAATTTGTTACATTTATATAGCACCTTTCACAGATAATAATAAAAGTAATTTGTTACCTTTATATAGTACTTTTCAGAGATAATAAAAAATAATTTGTTACATTTATATATCACCTTTCAGAGATAATAATAATAATAATAATAATAATAATAATAATAATAATAATAATTTGTTAAATTTATATAGAACCTTTCACAGATAATAATAAGAGCCTCTCACAGATATGCCATTACATAACACATAAGAATGAACAGCATCTCAAATGTCTAAAGCCTGACATGGCCATCGTGTGCCAGTGGTGACAAGTTATATGAGGGTTGAACCAGTAAGCCAGTTTACATTTACTGTATCCAAGGTGACTTACAATATTTGACATACAAATTGTTACATTTTCATTCGATTTTCCAAGTGGAGGCGAGGTCACTTGCTCAGGGGCACATGGTGTCAGAAGTGGGATTTGTGCCCACAGACTTTGTATTGAGATTTGTGGAATTTGGGTGCAACTTTGATGAAATGTTTTCAGAACCAGCACCCCTACCCCACAAAGATGAATCATTGGAATTAGAAGACCCATAGAGGCCACTTTTAGTGAAAGGCGCTATATAGGCAATCACATTACAACAACTGAATATTCTTAAAGTAATCGAAGATCTGCTGAAGCACAAGTGATTTAGAAGACGCTGTCCAGACCAAAGCCTGACCTTCAATAATCATCAATCAATCTTTACATTGTATATAGAGCCTTTCACAGATAATAATAATAATAATAATAATAATAATAATAATAATAATAATAATAATTCTTTACATGCATATAGCACCTTTCACAGATCATGCCATTGCATAACACAAATTGAATGAACAGCATCTCAAATGTTTATATCCTGTCATGGCCATCGTGTGCCAGTGGTGACAAGTTATTTGAAGGGCTGAACCAGTATGCCAGTTTACATTTATCGTATCCAAGGTGACGTACCACATTTGACATATAATTGGTTGCATTTTCATTCGATTTTCCAAGTGGAGGTGAGGTCACTTGCTCAGGGGCACATGGTGCCAGAAGTGGGATTTGAGCCCTGGGTTGAGATTTGTGAAATGTGGGTGCAACCTTGACGATGTGTTTTCAGAACCAGCACCCCTACCCCATAATGATGAATCACTGAAATTAGAAGAGCCATAGAGACCACTTTTAGTGAAAGGCGGTATATAGGCAATCACGTTGCAATAACTGAATATTCTTAAAGTAATCAAATATCCTACACTGGCAAAAGTGATTTAGAAGAAACTTATCTTCAATACACACCAGTTAGTCTTTGTTATATATAGCGCCTTTCACAGATCATGCCCTTACATAACATAATGAACTGCATCTTCAGTACATAAAGCCTGACTGGGGCTGACGTGTGCCAGTGGTGACAAGTTATATGACGCGGGTAAATATTCTTAAAGCCATCGAAGATCCTGTAGTGGCACAAGCGATTTAAGAGAAGCTGCCCAGACCGAATTCTGACTTTCACTACACTTTAATCTTTATTGTATATAGCGCCTTTCACAGACCCAGCGATGCACTAGCACCCTGTCCAGGGTTTGTTCCTGCCTTGCACAATATGCCAGCTGGTATGAGCTCCAGCAGACCCCCGCAGATCCTGTTCAGGACTAAGCGGCTGTGAAAATGACTGACAGACTTTTCACGGAGCGGCCATTACGTAACACTTGGTGAAGCAAATAAGAATAAACTGCAACTCAGATGTCTAAACGTGTGCCAGTCAGTGGCATTGGGAGAAAGGGGCTAAGCCCCTGGTATAATTTAATTTATGTATCTCCACCTGGAACAATATATGCACATCACAAACCCCAACCTGTTTATTTGATTCCACCTTGAAACCCATAAAGGGGACTGAAGATCCCGATACTATCAAACCTTAGAAGTGCCCCCGGTGCCAATGCCAACAAGGTGTATGAAGGGCTGAATCAGTAAGCCACTTGCAGGGCAGTGGGGTGAGAAAATAGGTGAATCCTAATTAATAACCGTAATCAATCAGTTGAAACTGTCATTAAATATTTTGGATGGGGTCATGCTCATAGCGTAAATGAAGCCCCCTCTGCTCACACCTATGATGCAGGGTGACTTTAGCTGAATTGCTCCTCCAGCTCAGAGTTGCCCCCCACTGGTATGCTTGGAGGTAAGAGGAAGTGCTCAATAAAAGAAGTCCGTAACCCCCCAACCAGCCCCCCTCAGTGGATGTGCTGCCAGCTGCTGCGAGGGTCACAGGGAGCTCATTAAGAGTATCCGCGAAGCCGCTGACCCGCGCACTATAATCCCCCCAAAGACCCCCCTCTCCCCAAACATGCCTGCAGACCGCTGGACACTTTCTCAGGGGAGGTCTTGTCCCTTTCATGGTGTCACGTTTCACGGCTGCACACAGCTGGCATGCGGACCGATGCCACAAACCTGAATGAAGTCGGCATTGGGGGGTGGCGGGGGGGGGGGATTGGGGGGGGGGCGTTCTGGGGGGGGGGGGGGGGGTCTTGTAGCATTTCATTTGAAACACCCGGTCCGAGAAGCAACTCGGAAGCAGCAGAGCGTCCGTGCACCTCGAGGCGTGTGAAGGCATCTGGAGGAACGGGGAGGTGGTTGAGGGGGCAGCAAAGCGCTCGTGGTGCCCTCAGGCTTCGCACTGCCCTCCTCCCGTTGGCAGAATCCTCCGCTCTGCCATCTCCCGCCTCGCCACCTCCAGTCTTGACTCCATTAACGGCCGGGCTCGGGGCTGACCTGCTCTCGCTGCGAGGCCGCCTTGAGTCAAATCGGCAGCAGAAGGCCCCCCAGCAGGGGAGGCTGTCAGGAGCAGGCGGGGGGCGCAGGCGGCGATCAAAGAGCTCACACTGCGGACAAGGACAGAGGCCGGGCAGCGTCAGTCACGCCGACGGCACGGGCGGGGCACAGCGCCCCCTACAGCCAAGTCCTGGCACTGACAGACAATTTGCATTTCAGTCGAGATGTGCCAGGAAGGCACGCCGTGACATCAAATAGCGTGTGCCCCCCCCCCCCCAACTCCATATAATTAAGACAAACCAGAGCGAGCACAAGACCTGTGTGGGGCAGGGGGGCAAAACATGGCACTGTGTTCACTGGCTATAAGAGGGCAAAGCTGTTTACTAAGAAGAGCTTGATGTGGTGAGGGCAGTGGGAATGTAACTGGCATGTGAGTGGGCAGGAGATTCTTGTAGTAGTGGGTCTCATCTATGGGATGGGGGGATTTAACAAGCATCATTGCAAGGGGAGACAGATGGGGACATTGGGATGCAGTCAGAGGACTCTCCAGAGAGCCAATCTCAGCAGCATTGGGCACAAGACGAGAACCAGTTCAGGATGGGACACCAGTCTATCCCACAGTGGGCCATACTGGACCAGCTGACGTAACCTGCCAGAGGAAAAACCCACAGAGACACGGGGAGAGCATGCAGACTTGAACCCGGGACGCCACTGTGCCACTGTCTTCAAGTGATTCCGCTGGGATTCACTTCCGGGGGGGTTTAGTGAAAAGCAAATCGATTGGCTTGTCATTCAGTCTCATTTCTTCTTCTGTTGCTTCTTCTTCTTCTGGGGCTGTAGTGTTCTGTGTCCCCAGTAGCTAAGCTCACTGGTCTAACTGGTGGAGGGTCCTCATCTTTCTGCCTATAAATGGTCAGTCCAGAACCTCAGGCTGGGTTAACTGAGATGGAAGTCCTGTTCTTATTCTTTATGGATATAAACTGAAACTCAACAGCCTGGTCGAGGTACAATAGGAAGTGGTGTGGGGGTCTTCAGTAGCTCACTAGACGGGCTGATGAAACTGGGAAACCCTCCATCTGTTCCTGCCTACCAGCACAATGTCTAGTCTGAGGGAGACGCACCTCAGCACTATTAGAGTTCACTGATGGCCAGCACTTGAGTCGTCCTCTGTTTCCTGATGGAGAGCCTGGTTAGGGGTGTAACCTGACACAGTTTCATCTTCTCTCTCCCAAATGCTTAAGCGCACTGGTCAGACTGGTGTGACTGGACTGGCGGCATGTCTTGTTTCTTTCCAAGGCTGAAGTGGCCAGCCTACTTGGAAGTGCAATAAATGGCCACTCAAACTTTAAAAATTGACAAAACACGCAAGAAGGGCTGCTTTGTGACTTGCTGCTTGGACTGTCGCTGGACTCTACTAAGACAGAGCGTCATCAGATGGGGGCGGTCAGCACACTCGCCAGCCGGTGGTCTTCAGAGCCCTAGGAACCCTCATCAGTGTTTAGGGCTTCTGGAGCTGTCAATGTCCAGCGCCCGGGTGGGCTGTTGGTGGTGGGATCTCCTCTATGCTGTATTCCTGTTCCACTGTACATGTTGTAATGGGCTCTGTGCAAAAAATAGTGAAAAATTAATACTGAGTCTTAGAATATAAGGAGTGGAAAATAACATATATGGGGCAATATGGGAATATAGCGAGTCCAATCTGAAATATATGGAGCGAAATGTAAAACAATGAAATCAAAATCAAAACACCTTAGCAAAACTTGAAACCAAGTAGGGCCAAATAACTGCAGGTCTGACGTCACAGCACTGGCGTCCAGTAAAGTTTAGAATTGATGATAAAACTCACATCTCATACGGTATTGAAAATCATAAAAGGTTAATAACCCTCCACTCACACCTACAATCACATTTGTTATATAGTGCCTTTCATATCTATCTATCTATCTATCTATCTATCTATCTATCTATCTATCTATCTATCTATCTATCTATCTATCTATCTATCTATCTATCTATCTATTATATAGCACCTTTCATATCTATCTATCTATCTATCTATCTATCTATCTATCTATCTATCTATCTATCTATCTATCTATCTATCTATCTATCTATCTATCTATCATATAGCACCTTTCATATCTATCTATCTATCTATCTATCTATCTATCTATCTATCTATCTATCTATCTATCTATCTATCTATCTATCATATAGCATCTTTCACATCTATCTATCTATCTATCTATCTATCTATCTATCTATCTATCTATCTATCTATCTATCTATGAATTATTATTATTATCTATCTATCTATCTATCTATCTATCTATCTATCTATCTATCTATCTATCTATCTATCTATCTATCTATCTATCTATCTATCTATCTATCTATCATATAGCATCTTTCACATCTATCTATCTATCTATCTAATAGCACCTTTTATATCTATCTATCTATCTATCTATCTATCTATCTATCTATCTATCTATCTATCTATCTATCTATCTATCTATCTATCTATCTATCTATCTACCACACATATTGAACTTGACTTCACAAATTCAAGGTTCCCTCAATGTCAGCTACATACAAAGCTGATCCCATACATATCAGATGTGACGTTTGATATATGAGTGGTCACGTACACAAACACATATATGTATAATATATATAGGGGCGGCATGGTGGCGCAGTGGGTAGTGCTGCTGCCTCGCAGTTAAGAGACCTGGGTTCGCCTCCCGGGTCCTCCCTGCGTGGAGTTTTCATGTTCTCCCTGTGTCTGCATGGGTTTCCTCCAGGCACTCTGGTTTCCTCCAAAGACATGCAAGTTGGTGATTCTAAATTGTCCCTAGTGTGTGCTTGGTGTGTATGCCCTGCGGTGGGCTGGCGCCCTGCCCCTGGTTTGTTTCCTGCCTTGCGCCTTGTTTTGGCTGGGATTGGCTCCAGCAGACCCCTGTGACCCTGTAGTTAGGATATAGTGGGTTGGATAATGGATGGATGGATATATATATATATAGAGAGAGAGAGAGTAAGAAAACAAGAGAGACATAAAAAAAAGTTTTCGGGTTCCCCCTCGTATTTTCATCTTTATAAGTAGTGAAAAATAGTGGGACGAGTAGTCACTGCTGACTGTGTCCAATACGGAGACTGAGGAGTGAGAGAAAAGTGGGTGTTTTATAGCAGCTGAGGAAGAAGGGGTGTGTCCAACAGGCAGGACACCCAAAGGGAAGGTTCTGGAATTGGAGGTGGAGTTACGTAGTGTTCTGTCAGAAGGTCTGGAGGGAAGAGAGAGAAAGGCATTAGTGCATCCCGTTAACCCAACCAAGCCCAGTGACTGCCTCCCATGCACTCGTGTATTACAATATATACTGTATATATATATATATATGTATATTTATATGCTGCCAGGGCAGGTGCTGGTCCCCCGTTACCCTAATTTAGATTAAGTGACCCTGAGATGGCTTTACCAGGTCACACAGTATTCTTAAATCTGAGGACGTGTTGCCCCCACTGCTTACTCTTAATGGGAACTGGTAGCTCTTTTTGTATTTTTCTAATATCTGATCTGACTGGTTTGTCTGGTGTAACTGGCCTTCTGCTGCTCCCCTGTGAGTGGCAATGACGAATGGTCCACTTCCCCAGATGCTGAGCCCTCCGATCGTAAGGTGGGTTGTTTTTCCCCCTTGGGATTTTCCTTCCTCTAAACTTGCCAGTCTACCTGGCAATGGAGTTACTAGGAGGCTTTGGCTCTCTGACCAGTGGGTCATAGCTGGATTGGCTGAGCGCTATGTTTACTCCACCATTATCTACCACAACAAAGGCCAAATGCCAGAGGAGGATCTGGAGAGGCTGTCAGCTTCACACTGGGGTCCACCACGCTTGGTGGTCTTTGGGGAACTCTGGCACTTTCCCACTGGGCAAAGTTACCTGAGAGGTACGCAGATGTGCTGCTGCTTCTTCTGCCATGTGGCTCTGGCCGTGCTTCAGGGTCTTGATAACCAGATGTGACTGTGCCCAGGCGCTCGAGGACTTCTGAAAGTGGCTCACGTTAATGAAGAGATTGGGGTGAGAAAGAAAGAAAGAAAGAAAGAAAGAAAGAAAGAAAGAAAGAAAGAAAGAAAGAAAGAAAGAAAGAAAGAAAGAAAGAAAGAAAGACGACTTGATAGAAAGTTATTAGTCGCTGAAGTGGAAGTGAAGGAAAGGCCAACAACAGGTCGGCATGTTGAGTTATTTGCAGACCCTAATCTGAAGTCCATTGAAGCTTAGGTGGTCTGGATGGCACCATCTCCAGAAGGTGCTGTTTACCACAAAGCGGCAGGCAGCAGGGTGGGCTGCAGAATTCATTAGCCATTCCATAAATTTCATCCCAAGCACTCCGGGATCGACGCACTTAGAGAGGTGACCCCCCGCGGGAGGGTGAGCCGGCGGTCCCTAATTCAGCCTGCAAATGATCGTCAGGAACCGCAATAAAAGAGCTTGACCGGCACTGTCCACTCAGGGGTGTCCTTCAGCCTGCTTTATTGGTGCGCTAATAAGACGGTCAAGCATTTCCTTGACCACACTCTGCTTTGTATCCTGTTAAAAAGAAGGCGCCTTGTAAACTTTATTGCCGCGGTGTCAAAAAGACTCCCATGGAAGCAGCCATAAATATTCTAATGAGGTCTGGAAGCAAGGCCGTCCGCATTCGCTCCGGGCACAGAATTAAGGCGGCCTGTTTCCAGTTAGACTGTCATTAGAGTGAGATCCCCCAACCTCGGCTTCCTGTCCCAAGTGCTTTAGTCTTGTTGAAGGAAATGTCCTCAGCCATAAAGGGTGAAGCCCACTTCCTGAGAGATGGTCGAGAGTGACCCCCATATGACACCAGCCCCTGAAACAGGTGCTGCTGATTTACTGCCCTGTCGGCTAATTAAAGAGGAAGTCAGAACTGAATACCTGAAGAAAAAAGACAAAAAGAAAAACAAGAGGGCAGGAACAGAATGGAAAAGACCGCCTTCTACTGCTGATGCTGCTCTCTGATTGGTCCTCGGCGGCGTTTGAGTGACAGCCAGCATCATGAGGCTGATTCAAAGGTGTGTAAAGTTCAGTGAAGTTCATCGCCCCCGACTGAAAGGAAAAAAAAAAAAAGAAACATTCCTGGAAGCCTAAAAATAAAAAAGGAACATCCCTGTGCGGAGCTCTGCTGGCTGTGCTCCTCTGACTGGCCCAACTTCACGCTGCAGTGCGTTCGTACTTCATACCTGGGCGTATCCCGTCCTAGAGATTAAGACAGGAGAAATGTGGTACAAAAGAAAGGAGAGACGGAACTTACTGTAAAAGGCGTCTTTCACTGGAATGATATATAAAATAAAAGATATGGGACAATACAACAGTCTTACTTGTCTTATATGTTGGGCTTAAGGCTTTGGACTTGAAACCCTGAAGCTGTTGGTTCAAATCCCACTGCTGACACCAAGTGCCAATGAGCAAGTCACTTAAGGGTAAATGTCACATTAATGTCACATGAAGGTAATTCGCCTTATTTGTCAGCCAAATAAGTAAATGATCACCTTCAGAGGAGTCAATGATCCACACTTTCATCTGTGCAAAACTGAATGAGACATCTGCCACTCATGGGGGGGGGCAGCAGAAGGCCATTTACACCAGTCAAACCAGTCAGATCAGATATTGGAAAAATACAAAAAGTTATGGAGCTGCCAGTTACACCCATTAGGAATGCGTGGCGGGGACAACACATCCTCAGATGGAAAAATACTGCATGACCTGGTAAAGCCATTTCAGGGTCACTTAATCTAAATCAGGGTAACGGGGGTCTAGCACCTGGCCTGGCAGCATTGGGTGCAAGGCAGGAGACGAGCCATCACAGGAATTTTGGGGTCAAATTTGGTATACGTATATCAGAATATAGGGGTGGCACGGTGGTGTAGTGGTAGCGCTGCTGCCTCGCAGTAATGAGACCTGGGTTCACTTACTGGGACCTCCATGCGTGGAGTTTGCATGTTCTCCCCGTGTCTGTGTGGGTTTCCTCTAAAGTCATGCAGGTTAGGTGCATTGGCTATTCTAAATTGTCCTTAGTGTGTGCTTGGTGTGTGTGTGTGTGAGAGTGTGTGCATGTGCCCTGCGGTGGGCTGGTGCCCTGCCCGGGGTTTGTTCCTGCCTTGTACCCTGTGTTGGCTAGGATTGACTCCAGCAGACCCCCATGACCCTGTGTTAGGATATAGCAGGATGGATAATGACTGACTGACTGGCTGACTGACATATCTGAATATATAGAATGAAACTTGAAAAAAAAAACATATATATGGGACCAGCCCGGACACAGACAGGTGGACACCGAAGGTTTTACCACCAACACACATTTATTATACATTTCACTATTACTGTATTTAGAAGTATCAAAACACACATGCCCCAGTGCCACAGCACCAATCACCCCAAAGTCCGGGCCTCACAATGCCTTTTCTCTCTTCAGGTCCGCCTACACTCCTCTCCTCCGAGCTCCATCCTCTTCTACTCAATTCCAGCCCTCGAATGGAGGGAGGCGGCCCCTTTTAAACCCACCTGGACGTGCTTCCAGGTGCCTCCCAGTGAGAGACTGCCGGCACTCCCTGGTGTGGCGGAAGTGCCGGCTGTGCACCCGGAAGCATTCCGGGTCTCCCTGGTCTTCTTCCCCCCAGCACTTCAGGGTGTGGCGGAAGTGCTGAGGGCCAGGGCTCCTCAGGCATCTGTGACCACGGGCCCCTATAGGGTTGAGCTTCTAAGCTCTGTTGCCGTGGTCCCCAAAGCCACCAGGGCGGTCGCCTCCTCGTGGTCTGGAGGAGGCGTAATCCCTCCTCCGGTCCTTCTGGGTGTTCCGGCTCGGTACCACCCCCAGCCGCTTGCCACATTATATATAAAAATATCTATTGTAATACACAAATGCATGGCAGGCAGGCTTGGTTGGGTTAACGGGATGCACTAATGTCTTTCCCTCTCTTCCCTCCAGACCTTTTGAACAGAACCCTGTGTAATTCCACCTCCAATTCCAGAACCTTCCCTATGAATGTCCTGCCTGTTGGACACACCCCTTCCTCCTCAGCAACTATAAAACAGCCACTTTTCTCTCACTCCTCAGTCTCCATTTTGGACACAGTCAGCAGTGACTACTCGTCCCACTGTTTTTCACTACTTATAAAGCTGAATATACGAGGTGGCACCCCAAAACTTTTTTTTGTCTCTCTTGTTTTCTTACTCTCTCATATATGAACATATGTATATATTGTGGCAGATGACTGGGAACCTTTCCCCACCGGGACACCCGGAGAAGGGAAGGACCAGGAGAGGGGCAATATCTCCCCAGGGGCACAACAGGGAAGCTCCCTGGATTATATTGGGGCCACAGATTTGGAGCTTGGAAGTTCAACCCTGTTGGGGTTCAAGTCACTGCCAGGGGGCGCCTGGACAATCCTGGAGCCCTGGACTGCAGCAGGAAGTGCTGCCAGAAGAGGAGCCGAATGCACGCGGAAGTGTTGCAGGAAGTTCATCAGGGCGCACCTCGAGCACATCCGGGTGCAACATAAAAGGGGCCGCCTCACTCCATTCAGGGAGCCGAAGTCGGGAGGTAGAGGATGGAGCTTGCGAGTGGAGGAGTGAGGGTGGCAGAGAAGAAGAGAAAGAAAAGAGAGGAGAAGAAGAAAAGGGACTGAGCTTAATGATTGGTAATCTGTGCACTGTGTGCTGTGCAGGAGAAGAGAGCTAATAAATGTGAGTGTGTTGAGGACGTTGTGTGTCTTAGTGTCTGTCTGTAGCCGGGTTCATCTTCCACTATATATATATATATGCTGTATGTATAGTCATACACGAGTGCATGGGAGGCAGTCACTGGGCTTGGTTGGGTTAACGGGATGCACCAATGCCTTTCTCTCTCTTCCTTCCAGACCCTCCGCACAGAAGCCTGTGTAACTCCACCTCCAATTCCAGAACCTTCCCGATGAATGACATCACTTCTGGTTCCTACCCCTTACCTGTGCACAGGACACTCCGTGGTCCTACAAGCCGTCACACACGCGTTCTGCTGACCAACACTAGACACGGAGTCGGCTCTCTTCCAAGCGCTTTAACCTTCTCCCGTCAGATGGGGACAGTGCAGTGCAGAGCGCCTGTTAAAGTCACTCCCCTCACATAGTCACAGTGGCACTGAACTGTTAGCAAGTACGAGTTGTGTTACTGTGAGCCTCACCTGCTGATATACAGTCGTATGAAAAAGTCTGGGAACCCCTCTCAGCCTGCATAATAATTGACTCTCCTTTCAACAAAACAGATAACAGTGGTATGTCTTTCATTTCCTAGGAACATCTGAGTACTGCGGTGTTTTCTGAACAAAGATTTTTAGTGATGCAGTATTTAGTTATATGAAATTAAATCAAATGTGAAAAACGGTGGGTACTCTTGTACTTTTGCTAATTTGAATGCCTGTAACTGCTCAATATTGATTACTTACAACACCAAATTGGTTGGATTAGCTCTTTAAGCCTTGAACTTCATAGACTGGTGTGTCCAATCATGAGAAAAGGTATTTAAGGTGGTCAATTGCAAGTTGTGCTTCCCTTTGACTCTCCTCTGAAGAGTGACAGCATGGGATCCTCAAAGCAACTCTCAAAGGATCTGAAAACAAAGATTGTTCAGTATCATGGTGTAGGGGAAGGCTACAAAAAGCTATCTCAGAGGTTTAAACTGTCAGTTTCAACTGTAAGGATTGGAATCAGGAAATGGAAGGCCACAGGCACAGTTGCTGTTAAACCCAGCAGATCTGGCAGGCCAAGAAAAATACAGGAGCGGCATATGTGCAGGATTGTGAGAATGGTTACAGACAACCCACAGATCACCTCCAAAGACCTGCAAGAACATCTTGCTGCAGATGGTGTATCTGTACATCGTTCTACAATTCAGTGCAATTTGCACAAAGAACATTTGTATGGCAGGGTGATGAGAAAGAAGCCCTTTCTGCACTCACGCCACAAACAGAGTTGCTTGTTGTATGCAAATGCTCATTTAGACAAGCCAGATTCATTTTGGAACAAAGTGCTTTGGACTGATGAGACACAAATTGAGTTATTTGGTCATAACAAAAAGCACTTTGCATGGCAAAAGAAGAACACCACATTCCAAGAAAAACACCTGCTACCTACTGTCACATTTGGTGAAGGTTCCATCATACTGCGGGACTGTGTGGCCAGTTCAGGGACTGGGGCCCTTGTTAAAGTCGAGGGTCGGATGAATTCAACCCAATATCAACAAATTCTTCAGGATAATGTTCAAGCATCAGTCACAAAGCTGAAGTTATGCACAGGTTGGATATTCCAGCAAGACAATAACCCAAAACACAGTTTGAAATCTACAAAGGCATTCATGCAGAGAGAGAAGTACAATGTTCTGGAATGGCCATCACAGTCCCCTGACTTGAATATCATTGAAAATCTATGGGATGATTTGAAGCAGGCTGTCCATGCTCGGCAGTCATCAAATTGAACTGAACTGGAGAGATTTTGTAAGGAAGAATGGTCAAAAATACCTCCATCCAGAATCCAGACACTCATCAAAGGCTATAGGAGGCGTCTAGATGCTGTTATATTTGCAAAAGGAGGCTCAACTAAGTATTGATGTCATATCTCTGTTGGGGTGCCCACATTTATGCACCTGTCTAATTTTGTTATGATGCATATTGCATATTTTCTGTTAATCTAATAAACTTAATGTCACTGCTGAAATACTCCATAAGGCATGTCATATATGAAAAGGAAGTTGCTACTTTGAAAGCTCAGCCAATGATAAACAAAAATCCAATTTTTCATATGACTGTATCTGAAGACCAAGGGTATCGTCGGTAAATCGGGTGAATCTGACAGTGCTACCTAACTATGTGCTGGTCTGCGTATAATCCTTTTGTTTTCTTTTTTTTTAACCAAAGGCTAATAATATTATTGGCTGGAAGTGTGGTGCAGTGATTCAGGCTTTGGACTGCAAACCCTGAGTTTTTGTGTTCAAATCCCACTGCTGACACCATGAGCTGCCAGTTAGAAAAACAAGAGAAACGTAACCAGCTGTATCTCAGATCACCTCGGATAAAGGCGCCAGTCAGCTAATACCTATTGATGTTCTTACTGCTGTACACTCGGTGAGGCCCTCAGCTCAGTAACATAAGAAGGTCTGACAAAGGCAGGGGAACGTTGAATACCAGCAAAGAGCAGGATGAGGGGTTCCATTTGGAGCATAGAATATGACTGAAGAGCAGTGGTGGGGGGTATCCCTTTGGAACATTGATTATGATCAAACAGTAGGGTGGGGAGTTCCCTTTGGAGTGCTGAATATGATTTAAGAGCGGGACACAAAGGCTGCTCCCTTTGGGGTGTTGAATATGATCGAAGTGAGAGGTTGGGTGGGTTTCCTTTCGGTTATTGAATATGATCAGAAAGTGAGGCATTTAATTGAATAGCAGGTTAGGGGTTCCCTTTTTGGATTGTTGAATGCAATGAAATAGTGGGGGCTGCTCCCTTTGGACTGTTGAATATGATCGAAGTGAGGGGTGGGGTGGGTTCCCTTTGGAGAGTTGAATATAATCGAAGAGAGGGTTAGGGGTCCCCCTTTGGAATGTTGAATGCAATTGAAGAGCGAGACGCGGACGCTGCTCCCTTAGGAGTGTTGAATATGATTGAAGTGAGTGGTTGGGTGGGTTCCCTTTGGAATGTGGAATACGACCAAAAAGTGATGTGTGGGGGCTGCTCTGTGTGGAGCATTGAATAAGATTGAAGAGCAGGGTGGGGTTCCCTTTGGAGCATTGATTATGATCAAAGAGTGGGATGGGGGGGGGGGGGTCCTCTTTAGAGAGTTGAATACGATCAAAGAGCACCCTCACCAACTCCAGAGCCTATTCGTTATTTTCCAACTTTCCCTTCCCCTATCTTCTATGACAGGCTGAGCAGATGGGGGGCCCCCTGGTGGCCACAGGGTCCTATGCAGCAGCCATTTAGTTTGGTCTCCAATGTGGTTTGGGCTGTGTGTTGCTCCTGCACCTTCACTTCTTTGTCTGACTGGACATCTCTCATGTGTCTGTAAGGACTGACATTGCTGCCGAATGACCAGGCCACTGGGTTATCCATTAGATTGGCCCCCCACCTCAGCTTGCTCCATCGAAAGAATCCGAGTCATGCCAGTCACAACTTAGATGGAACAATTCAAAGGTGGTCCACTAATAACTGAACATGCCCACTCATCACTGGCCTTGCCCACACTTCCACTTCAGTGACTGATGACCTTCTGTGAAGTTCTTTCTTTCTTTCTTTCTTTCTTTCTTTCTTTCTTTCTTTCTTTCTTTCTTTCTTTCTTTCTTTCTTTCTTTCTTTCTTTCTTTCTTGGATGAGTATAGGAGGAGGAATCTGACTCTTTTTTTAAGAAGTTGTGGCATTGTATCCCTTAACTGACATGTGATATTCTCGTGATAATACCATTTTACAGGCGTTCTTCATGAAGGAGTTCCATGCCCTAATTGCACTCAGTATCTCAAAGTCCTCACGTCACCCCAGTGCCACTTCTTCTTCTTCTTCGAGCAGCAGCAGCAGCAGCAGCGGTGGCGACGGCGGCGTCACTCTGAAGAGTCAGTCGTGCCGGATCCCTAAATGGAATAAACAGCGATTAAACATTAAATATCATATGAAAATGACTCCTACAGAGCGGTGACTAATATACAGTTAGATGACTATCTGCTGATGACTAATGCAGTGTAATGACCAACGCTGTAATTAAGCACAACATACCCAATAAATGTCCTAAATTGCTGCCAGGGAAGCTGTCTAGTCTCCTGGAAGAATTAGAAGGGAGATGCAGAAGGCGATAAACGTCTTTGCCTTAAATTCAAGATTTCTGTATTTGGGTCCCTAAGCAACTGCAGCTCTTTCTTCATGGAAGGTGGACCCTGGCCGGCTTAGCCCCCTTTAAGTCTGATCCTGTCAGAGCCCACCTACCCTGAAAGTTTCCACTGCTTGAATGATGCCTTTACTGTAACTCACTGACCTATGGCTTGGCCTTCATGGATCTGCTCCTGTATGGTCCCAGTAGCCTGCAGTCAGCTGTGCTGATGACTGCCCGACCCAAACAGGCCCCCCACTCCAGTGTTCATTCTAAAGTCCTGTCAATTCTCACCATTCTCTGGATTGACCTCATGGGTGTCCAACTCAAGCACACCTCACACATGAATGAACCGTTCATGGCAAGGTCTGAATGTCATGCCAAGATAGAGGATGGCAACAAGGCAGGGTGATGCAGGGGTCGAGGGGTGGGATGGTAAACCATACGGTCACTGGGACAGTCCCTCTCACTGACTCTCTGTGTGACCCTGACAAAATCAGAAACATACAGTAAACTGTTGGGCTAAACCTCTGTAAACTATACGTAAACCACAAGTGTTTACCATACAAAGGCACTATACTGTACAAAATGAATGCTGTCTCTTATATGCTAAAGTTGCTGTAGTTCTCCTCCTGTTACATCCCACTGACCCACAGTCAAGTCTGACCCTGTCAGATCTCAGTACAGTCAGCTGCACTATAATAAGGATTTGCACATTTGTCTCAGTCAGACTCAGTGTCCAGCAAACTCCCTTATATGGTGACTACATGGGCTTAAAGATCTACAGGTTTAAAGGGTCACTAGCTGTGCTACCCATCTCGGTAATCAAAGTACACCTCAACGGTAACATTTGCAGTGCAACACACAATGCCTATGTCTCTGTTCTATGTCATTTGATATAGGATTCATAAAAGCAGTGTTTGGGATGTGCCATCAGTTGGAATGACAAATGCAGCACATTTTATTACTACAAATGTTTGTAATGCGCCATCTTTTGGAATAACAGAGACACAGCAATCAGATGGACACACAGACAAACACACAGGCACTTATCATTTCATTAAGATTGTCTAGATGTTCTATCCATCTAAGACGTGTTGAAATCTATGTACTTAACGTTGGCCTCAGTGTTAGCATTTGCAATACATCATTTACTGGAATGTATTGTGTAATGCATAAAGTAATAAAATGCATTGCATCGGTCATTCCAACAGATGGCACATCACAAACATTTGAAGTAATAAAATGCATTGTATTTGTCATTCCAACAAACATTGCAAAACATCACAAACATTAGCAGTGCTTTACCAAATCCCATACCAAATGGCAACAGAGACATAAAACAGAGATGGGTTGAAATGTAAATAAGCAACCTAGACCTCAGCATTAACATTTGTAGGGCACCATGTATTGGAATGTATTTTGTTATGCATGTAATAATAAAATACATTGCATTTGTGACTCCAACAGCAAATGTTTGTGATGCATCATTTGTTGGAATGGCACATGTAATGCACATATCTCTGTTATATAGCTTTTATTATGGAATTTGTAAAGGCAGAATGAATGTTTGTGATGCTACATCTATTGGAATGACAGAAACATAGCAACTGCATGGACACACAGACACATAGACATTCTATCTATCTATCTATCTATCTATCTATCTATCTATCTATCTATCTATCTATCTATCTATCTATCTATCTATCTATCTATCTATCTATCTATCTATCTATTGTGAAAGATAGGGGCACTGTCGACCACTTGAACCCTCAGACCAAACGTCAGGCACCAGTTAAAAGTCCAAATATTTAATTTATTATTATAAATACGTGCACAAAGCACCCTCCACTCCACTATCCTCATACAATACACAATAAACAATAACCAATCCTCCATTCCCAGACGCTTAGCCACCCTGCCTCCCAACTCAGCTTGACGTCTGGGATTACCCATGGTCCTTTTATATTCCCTGACCCGGAAGTGTGTTCAATCCCTCAGTCCATGTGATTCCTTATCACTTCTGGGTCAGATAAAAATCCTCTTCTTCATCTCGGAAGTACGTCGTTCCTATTGTCCATGTTACCTGGATGCACTTCTGGGTTATAGGGCACGCAGTATTCCCTGAGCCTCCCTACAGCGTCCCCTGGTGGTCCCCATGGTATCCAGCAGGGCTTGTTATAAAAACTACAAGGTCCATGAGGCCCTGCTGGAATTCAGGGAACTTCCATGCTGCCGGGAGAGCTCCATCTGGTGGCCTGTTGGTATTGGCCGGGATGACTGGCTGGCCATATACCACATTATCTATCTATCTATCTATCTATCTATCTATCTATCTATCTATCTATCTATCTATCTATCTATCTATCTATCTATCTATCTATCTATCTATCTATCTATCTATTGTAAAAGAAGCACAAACACAATCTTTAAGTGTTGGGGAATCCGTCCCTGTATACTGTAAGAATCGGTTTTGCTTGAGATATGGTCAGTCATGAAATACAACAACAACAGACAAAGTACATGATGATCAGCGGACATTTTGTGCTGTGGGGACGGAAATGGAAAGGGAATGCTGGGAAAGGAACCGCTGAGGTAGATGAGATGTGGTGACGTCATCATTGGGGGACCAGAGGGAAGGAAGGAACCCAGAAGTGGCTTGTTCTGCTAGCTAGGGTTTTCAAGTGAATTCATTGCTGCATTTTCTCGTCTTTCCTGTCGGAACAAAGAGAGAGAAATTAGTACACTGCCATCATCTCCTGATGTACGAATTCGTGCTGCTCGTTGGGTCTATAAGCTGCTCCCTATCTATCTATCTATCTATCTATCTATCTATCTATCTATCTATCTATCTATCTATCTATCTATCTATCTATCTATCTATCTATCTATCTATCTATCTATCTATCTATCTATCTATCTATCGTATAGTCTTTTCTAATCTACTATAGTATAGTATAGTCTAGTCTAGTCTACTATAGTATAGTATAGTCTACTGTATTATAGTCTAGTGTAATCTAGTATAGTATAGTATAGTCTACTCTACTATAGTGTAGTATAGTATAGTCGACTATAGTATAGTATAGTCTAGTCTACTATAGTCTTGTCTACTATAGTATAGAATAGTCTAGTCTAGTCTACTATAGTCTAGCAGAGTATAGTCTAGTCTAGTCTACTATAGTACAGTATAGTATAGTCTAGTCTACTATAGTATAGTCTAGTCTACTCTAGTATAGTAGAGTATAGTATACTATAGTCGTCTACTCTACTATAGTCTAGTCTACTTTAGTATAGTGTAGTATAGTCTAGTCTAGTCTACTATAGTCTAGCAGAGTATAGTCTAGTCTAGTCTACTATAGTACAGTATAGTGTAGTCTAGTCTACTATAGTATAGTCTAGTCTACTCTAGTATAGTAGAGTATAGTATACTATAGTCTAGTCTACTCTACTATAGTCTAGTCTACTCTAGTATAGTGTAGTATAGTATAGTCTAGTCTACTATAGTCTAATCTACTCTATTGTAGTATATCATAGTATAGTATAGTCTACTATAGTCTAATCTACTCTAGTATAGTATAGCATAGTATAGTAAAGTCAACTCTAGTCTAGTCTAGTCTACTCTAGTATAGTAGAGTATAGTATAGTATACTATAGTCTAGTCTACTCTACTATAGCCTAGTCTACTCTACTATAGTCTAGTCTACGCTAGTATAGTGTAGTATAGTAAAGTCTACTCTAGTCTAGTCTAGTCTAGTTGTAACTTGTCTGGCACTTGTCCTGTGTTGACGTACTGTATACTGTATGTTGTACAGATGTTATTTCATGCCACTGTATGCTGCAGTACTGTGTATTGATGGTATGTCAATAAAGTCGCCTGAGTCGACTTGACCCCGTGTCATTTCAGTATGCGGCCTCGGCCTCCACATGCTTTGGCGTACAGAGGTGTGCACCTGTCCGATTGTCATAAGAGTCAGATGGTGACATGGAGCCCCCAGTAAGTTTAACTGGATCTTCCTGCTTTGTCTGTCTACCTAGTCGGTCCCCATCAGATATGGCTGGCTATTCTGTCTCCTCGGTGTCTGAACCTGTCATGTTCAATTATCCTGTCCATTTAGTTCATGTGGATATGATTTCATTATCTCCATCAGCTCTGCCTCCTTGCGGTCTGATTTTGGTAAATATCAAAAGCTTGAAGGTTACCAATTGGACTTTAATTTCTCTCAGATGCACATACTGTATACTTCAGTTCTGCTCACAGAGAGTCCGGACCCCCCTACCTGGTGTGGTCTCCTCCTTTGCACTGTAATTCTCTCAGATCTCAATATCCCTCCAAACAGTTTCTTCTTAAGTCCCCGTATCTGGCTAATGCAGCCCCTTTGGAGACTGATCCTGCCAGAGGTCCATGTCCAGCTGTTCACATTTCTTTTCTTTTCGTGACTGGAGCACAGCCAGGTGAAGTCACAGTGTCACAGTGTCATCCTTGGATTTTAATGCTGTCAGATGTCAAAACTTTAACCATTTGCTTCTGTAAAGGCTCTGCCTCTATAACTTTGCACTCTTGGTGGCTGATCCTTCAACAGATCGATGTCCTGCCCCATTTCCTATGCGGACTGCTGCCATCAGACAACCACATCTTGGAGTTTTAGCTTTAGGGTCACCTTGTCACTTCATGTTCTCTCAGATCTCAATATCCCTATAAAGTGATTCTTTTTAAGTCTCTGGACCTGCACACCCTTGGACGCTGATCCTGATGGAGATCACTCACTTGTGACCCTGCTTTACATTTTATTTCTTATTTGGGTTACTTATAATATTTGAGATAAAACTGCTTACATTTCTGAAGGTTTTTTTTTTTTTTCTCTAAAAGGGGCGCAGGCAGGAGAAGGGACTTGTCAGTAGCAGGAGTGGAACAGACAACCTCAGGAGCTGAGGGCCAGAGCCTTACCCACAATGCCACAGCTAAGGATTAAATAGGCTAGAAACACGTTTGGTAAGGGCATGAGACCCTTAAAGGGGAGCTGTGATTTGAACCCCGGTCATCATCTTCCATCGTCAGCTCCTAGCCGTTGTTCCACCAGAGCGGTTGTTAAGTACATTTCTCTAATTTAAGAATTTAGTGCAAGAAGACCAGAAGGGTGGCAGGTGTGCCCTCCATGTTAAACGCCGAAGTCTCAAACTTGATGTCACAGAAGGATGGGACCCTGCACTCCATACCGCTGTTCCTGATAAACGGCAATGGAGATTCGTTTTACATTAAAAAAGAAGTCTTCAATTAAAACACGAGGGAGAAATAAGGAGCCAATAAAAAACAATAATAATTTGAACTTTCAAAAACAGTCGTGACACACCACGAGGACCTACTGCTGATAAAAATGACCCGTGGGACCTGCTGTCATTCCTCTTAAAGAGAAGGAGCAAGATAGGCACTCTGAACCGATCGATGGGCTCAGATGGTGACCTATATAGCGCCTTACAGAAGTAAGCAAAAGGAAGCCCCCTGACCCAAAACACACACACCCCTATCTAAAACGAATTTCAGGAGCCAGCATAAGGAGAGGAGGGGCCGGCTGGCCAGTCTCACGCAAGAAGCCGAAGACAGCGTGGTCGCCGCCGTGGTCGCTGAAGCCGCCTGCCGCTGCCTGGCCAGGGGGCTGCGGAGGAGATGGCTGAGTAAACACTGATTCGCCGCTATCTCTCACTTTCCCAGACTCTGAACAAATAAAAAGCCGGCCGAGCCCCTCGGCTCCCAGCTGCCGGTAAAGAGGAGCTCAAATATCTGCGATTTCTCAAGCTGCTGCCTGAGCCGCGGCCACTGGATTTCTGCCTCGTCTCCAGGGGGATCTTCAGGAAGTGAGGGAATCAGTTAAAAATATACAAAAATTAACAAATTCGTGGGTGCCATAGCAACTGATTTTTTAATTGTTCCCGGGGGGGACGTGTGTTTTCACAGGAGTTAAAAGCCACATTTAAGTGCGGGCTCCGGCCATAAATCACAATTACCTGTCAATCCGCGCGGCAGTACGGACGGGAGAACCTCGCACGTCAGCGCCATGGCGGCTCGCGGGGTCTTCACTGGCACTGCTGCCATCTTCTCGAGAATTCCGATTGGTATGAACTGACCGCTATGGCACTGAAAGTGCGCACTTGGCCAGTAGGAACCAAAATGGACACATAGTGGACATCCTCCTGTATAGTTGAACAGCAGACTTTGGACAATCAGGTGGACAATGCGGGAATCCAGAAGTGCGAGTGGACTGCATGGTGAAAATGTAGCCATGGGAGCCTCCTCCGGTAAGGTCACCTCCTCTGACCATACGGGCTTAGGGAACAGCACAAGGCCCTCTAGCTGCTAATGTATCTAACAGTGGACAGCCCAATGGACAGAGGGGCTTCTTTGGTCTCACAGGTGGGCAAGCCAGCTGTACAAGTGGACAACATCTTACCTGGTCTCACACTCAGGTGGACAGCAGGATGGGTAACTGTACAAGCGGACAACATCTTGAATATAGAAAGCCCACTTACTTGATCTCACATTCAGGGGGACAGCAGGATGGGCAAACAGGCCTTGACAGTTCACATCTCACAAAACAGAAGGTCACCTTATGTGCTAGTGGACAATTAGAGGGACACAGAGTCACCTCTGATAGCATGATGGACAGAAGGTCACTATAACTAGTCATATATGGAAGTGGGCCATGTAGTCCTCCAATCAAAAGGTCACCTTCTCTGACCACCAAGATGGATGCAAGGCCCTCTGCCTGCTTATGTATGTGAAAATGGACAACAGAGTGGACAGAGCAGATTATCAGAGCTCACATATAAGTGGATAACTGGACAAGCGAACTGTACAAGCGGAGAACATCTTGAATATATAAAGCCCAGTTACCTGGTCTCACATTCAGGGGGACAGCAGGATGGACAAACGGGCCTTGACAGTTCACATCTTACAGAAACATAAGGTCACCTTATGTGCTAGTGGACACTTAGATGGACACAGGGCCACCTCTGATACCATGATGGACAGAAGATCACTATATGGAAGTGGGCCATGTAGTTCTCCAATCAAAAGGTCACCTCCTCTGATCAGCAAGATGGATGCAAGACCCTCTGCCTGCTTATGTATGTGAAAATGGACAACAGAGTGGACAGAGCAGCTTATCGGAACTTACATATAAGTGGATAACTGGACAAACCAACTGTACAAGCAGACATCATCTTGAATATATAAAGCCCAGTTACCTGATCTCACATTCAGGGGACAGCAGGATGAGCAAACAGACCTTGACAGTTCACATCTCACAAAACACAAGGTTACCTTATGTGCTAGTGGATACTTAGATGGACACAGGGCCACTTCTGATAGCATGATGGACAGCAGGTCACTCTAACTAGTCATCTGTGGAAGTGGGCCATGTAGTCCTCCACTCAGAAGATCACCTCTTCTGACCAGCAAGATGGATGCAAGGGCCTCTGCTTGCTTATATATATGAAAGTGGATAAAACTGGACAAGCCAACTGTACAAGCGGACAACATCTTGAATATATAAAGCCCACTTACCTGGTCTCACATTCAGGGGGACAGCAGGATGGACAAACAGGCCTTGACAGTTCACATCTCACAAAACAGAAGGCCACCTATGATAGCATGATGGACAGCAGGTCACTCTGAATAGTCAAACTGTATATGGAAGTGGGCCATGTAGTCCTCCTCTCAGAAGATCATCTCCTCCCACCGTATTGTCTAGTGGACACTTAGATGGACACAAGGCCACCTCTGATAGCCTGATGGACAGCAGGTCAATCTGCCAAGTCAAATATGGAAGTGGGAAGAAAAACAAAAATGTAGCCATGTAGACCTCCACTCAATGATGCAAGACCCTCTGCCTGCTTACGTACAGCATGTATGTGAAAATGGACAGCAGAGTGGACAGGCTGTCACATATGGGTGGGTAATTGGAGAAGTCAGTAGTGCAAGTGCACAAAATGTTGAATTCAAAGCCCTTTGACTTGTTCTCACAGGCCAATGGATGGCAGGATGGATGATACTGTAGGTGGGTAGCGGGATGGACACCAGGCCATTGATCATACAGATAAATAGCCTGATGGGCAGCTGGTCACTCTGCCTGCTTATATACGGAACACCTTGCTTCATAGGACATGATGGGTGAGCAGAAGGCTGAAAACCAAGCCCTCTCGCCACATGCAGGTGAGCAGCAGGATGGGCACAAGACCCTCTAACATACAGGGATGGGCGACAGGTTATTCGCCTCTTTTATATATATAGAAGTGGGCACCAAATCCAACAGGAGGCCTCATTTGGTCTCACATGCCACTGGACAATATGACAGACCAGAATTCGGGTGCCCTTGAGCTGTCACTGCGTACATGTGGACAGCAGGATGGACAACACACCGCATCCTGTCACCCGTACACACAGAGGTGACACAATAAAGAAGAGATCCTGACCTCAAACCAGGTGGACAGCAGGGTGGGCAGAGGGTACAGTCTTAACTACTTCTTGCTGCTGGACAGCAGAATAGACACAGGGTCATTTTGTGGGCAGATAAACTGGTAAGCACAAGTTCTCTCGCGTGCCGGTGGACGTCATGGCAGACAGCAGGGGCTTCATGTCAAATGTTTCGTAGCTAATCGATGGCTGACCTCACAGTAGCATGAGGTCCTGCGGTTTGCTTGACGTGTTGCTGCACATCAGACTGGACGGGAAGATTTCACTTCTGATGCTCTTGTGCCAGTGGTCAGTAGAACATTAATGAGGTTCTCCATGCAGGGTGGACAGAAGTCTCTGATGTCATAAGCAGGTGGACGACCTCACAATAACCAGAAGGTCTCCTCTGTTTGTGTCAACTGCAGGTCACAGTCCTTCCCTTCTGCTGCTCAGGTGCTAATGGACCACAATGTCCTCTCCAATTATCTCAACTGTAGTCAGTCAAAAGATGCCCAGTCCTGACGTCCAGTGTAAGTGGTCAGCAGGATGGACCTTAAAACCTTGGCTTCTAGTTGGTTGTGCAAGTGAACAGCAGGACTGGTGGTGGTGAGCACCTCTCTTGGCTGTGTGTGAAGGTAGATAATAGGATGACCATAACAGGGCTTGGTTTGCTACTCTGAAGTGCTGATGGACACACGGTCATCTCTGACTCAGATTTTCTCATTTTCTTCAGATGAGGGTCATTTTTTCTTAATGGAAGTCTGGCTGCAGAAAGACCAAACAGAGAAAGAGGAGAGCAGCTGGACAAGGAACTGTGTGATGGGCCCAAGAACAGAGCCCTGTGCTCTTGTAGCCCCCTTGCTGCTACCTCCCAGGTGACAGAGATGGACACAGCATATCACCTTTTAAGGACAGCACAGTGATGTGACCTTCAAATTCAAGGACCATCGATATTAATAAGAGCAGCTCAATACTGCGGGAACATTTAATAAAAGTCCAATTAGGATTTGTATACAGAGACTCTGGGAGGGTCACCGTGTCCACTTAGCGGTCACCAAATGACCTGAGCCCACCGGAGCAGGATATGCCAGAGAGACATCAGGATATGGAACAGAAGCACAAGTGAAAACACCTGACGGGGGCCACCACAAGGGTCACTCGCTTACCAGTGTGCTGTTCAATCAGAGACGGGACCCTCCTGTGCTGCAGATTACACACAGGGTTCAGGTGATACAGCGGCTTTGAGACTCTTCTGACAAAGTCTTCCTTGGGATTATACCTGACCTAATATAGCGCCTTTCACACTGCATGGCATCATCAGCATGTATTTTCATCTGCTGTACATTCCGCTGTTCTTAATAAATCACTCTGTAATTTGGGCAGCCTTTTCATGATGGGTGTCCTGACACTTTTCACTGCCATTTGTGCTATTCAGGGATGAAGTGGATAGTAGACAGTACCTAGGCCTCACAAGAACAGCGTCCAGGGCTCAGATACCAGCGCTGGTGACAATCAAAGGTTACAATACAGTCAGACGACAGTGACGTTCTTACCTGAATGTGCTGATCAACATAAGACATGTCACCCGTCTCTGATGGCATGATTAGTGAGACGATAGATAGATAGATAGATAGATAGATAGATAGATAGATAGATAGATAGATAGATAGATAGATAGATAGATAGATAGATAGACACAGTGCATCCGGGAAGTATTCACAGCGCATCACTGTTTCCACATTTTGTTATGTTACAGCCTTATTCCAAAATGGATTAAATTCATTTTTTCCTCAGAATTCTACACACAACACCCCATAATGACAACGTGAAAAAAGTTTACTTGAGGTTTTTGCAATTTTATGAAAAATAAAAAAACTGAGAAATCCCATGTACATAAGTATTCACAGCCTTTGTTCAATACTTTGTCGATGCACTTTGGCAGCAATTACAGCCTCAAGTCTTTTTGAATATGATGCCACAAGCTTGGCACACCTATCCTTGGCCAATTTCGCCCATTCCTCTTTGCAGCACCTCTCAAGCTCCCTCAGGCTGGATGGAAAGCGTCGGTGCACAGCCATTTTAAGATCTCTCCAGAGATGTTCAATCGGATTCAAGTCTGGGCTATGGCTGGGCCACTCAAGGACATTCACAGAGTTGTCCTGAAGTCACTCCTTTGATATCTTGGCTGTGTGCTTAGGGTCGTTGTCCTGCTGAAAGATGAACCGTCGTCCCAGTCTGAAGTCAAGAGCGCTCTGGAGCAGGTTTTCATCCAGGATGTCTCTGTACATTGCTGCAGTCATCTTTCCCTTTATCCTGACTAGTCTCCCAGTCCCTGCCGCTGAAAAATATCCCCACAGCATGATCCTGCCACCACCATGCTTCACTGTAGGGATGGTATTGGCCTGGTGATGAGCGGTGCCTGGTTTCCTCCAAACATGACGCCTGGCATTCACACCAAAGAGTTCAATCTTTGTCTCATCAGACCAGAGAATTTTCTTTCTCATGGTCTGAGAGTCCTTCAGGTGCCTTTTGACAAACTCCAGGCGGGCTGCCATGTGCCTTTTACTAAGGAGTGGCTTCCGTATGGCCACTCTACCATACAGGCCTGATTGGTGGATTGCTGCAGAGATGGTTGTCCTTCTGGAAGGTTCTCTTCTCTCCACAGAGGACCTCTGGAGCTCTGACAGAGTGACCATCAGGTTCTTGGTCACCTCCCTGACTAAGGCCCTTCTCCCCCGATCGCTCAGTTTAGATGGCCGGCCAGCTCTAGGAAGAGTCCTAGTGGTTTTGAACTTCTTCCACTTACGGATGATGGAGGCCACTGTGCTCATTGGAATCTTCAAAGCAGCAGAAATTTTTCTGTAACCTTCCCCAGATTTGTGCCTCGAGACAATCCTGTCTCAGAGGTCTACAGACAATTCCTTTGACTTCATGCTTGGTTTGTGCTCTGACATGAACTGTCAACTGTGGGACCTTATATAGACAGGTGTGTGCCTTTCCAAATCGTGTCCAGTCAACTGAATTTACCACAGGTGGATTCCAGTGAAGCTGCAGAAACATCTCAAGGATGATCAGGGGAAACAGGATGCACCTGAGCTCAATTTTGAGCTTCATGGCAAAGACTGTGAATACTTATGTACATGTACTTTCTCAATTTTTTTATTTTTAATAAATTTGCAAAAATCTCAAGTAAACTTTTTTCATGTTGTCATTATGGGGTGTTGTGTGTAGAATTCTGAGGAAAAAAATGAATTTAATCCATTTTGGAATAAGGCTGTAACATAACAAAATATGGAAAAAGTGATGCGCTGTGAATACTTTCCGGATGCACTGTAGATAGATAGATAGATAGATAGATAGATAGATAGATAGATAGATAGATAGATATGAAAGGCGCTATATAACAGATAGATAGATAGATAGATAGATAGATAGATAGATAGATAGATAGATAGATAGATAGATAGATAGATGTGAAGGGCGCTCTATAACAGGTCGACTGTGGTGCACAGTACTGTCACATGTACAGACGTCTTGCCTAAGACTGATCTTCACACTACTGTATATCGTGCCTTTCACAGTTCTTAAACCAAATCTATTTGTTGCTTGAATCAATAAGCTAGCCATGCATTTAAATGTTGCAGTGTGATGATCTTTTAACCTTTAATTAATTTAAAGTTAATGAGCTCCAAGTCCAGCTTTGGTCACCTATGCGTTTAGTCTACATGTTCTCCCTGTGCCAGTGTAGATTTTTCTCATGGCCTGTTGATTTCCAGAGGACTTTTTGAAGCAGCCTCTCCAGTTTTTTCTTATGTAAAGATTTTCCACCAAGTGCCAGTAATCAGCAAGCCGTTCTCTTATATTGGGCATTTCATTTCAGGCTGAGCTTGATGACTTTGACCCAGCAGAGAGCCAGTGGGTGGCATTGCTGCCTCCCAGAGTCGCTGTCTGCTGGTCATTTTCTGCAGGTACTCCTCCCACATCTCAGAAACATGCAGATAAAGTTAATTAGCAATTTGAAGCTAGTAGCCACTTGAGAATACAAGCTGTAATGGACCCTGTCCAGCGTTCAGGTCTGAGTCGTGACCCTCAATTAAATTAAGAATGTTAGGCTATTTAAAGTTGACTTTGCAATGAAATTACTACTAACACTGTTGAGCCTTGCAGCCTGAATGCATTACAGTTGCCGCTGACCACTACTGACACATAATATAATGCTGAGTAAGCCACTACCATGGACAATTTGGGGTTGTAGAGGTTTTTAGTTTTGAAAGGCACTACATTATCATAAAGTGTGATGGTCTTGCTGCTTTATGATGATCATGCATGGTGGCAGCAGTGGGATCTGAACCTGCACCTGTGCTTCTTTACTTTTACTGTTCAGCTTCTGATTCATTAGGCCACACAGCCTGCACAGGGTTCATCAAGATTCAAATGTTGTGGTGGTCTGCTGCTCTACAGGGGTCCTGGAACTGTGTGAGTTACCCAAGAAGCTTTCAGAGGTCCCACGTGTGTGGACCAGGCAGTAAGGAAAGCAACGCAGGCAGAAGTGGATCACTGGGCGCAGGAAGAGCGAGGAGAGGAGGCAAATGGGCTCCTGGCTGTCAGAAGCTGCAGAGCGGCTCCTGAGTTGAAGGAGCCCACTCAAGAACACAGGAAAGTTGACTTGAACCCAGAGACATGGAGCCCCAGTGACACTACAGGACAGGTCCCCTGGTTTATTAGCACACTAATGGCCAAATAAAAAGGAAATTAAAGGCGGCCACGTCCTGGAGATTGGAGTCAAATTGTGGATTATGGACCTTGATGAATCGCTCCTAATCTAAGGGCACAAGTTCTAGTTGGCTTATTTGATTCTCGGCAGCCGCTGATTATTTCTCCTCATCAGCCATTCTTCATAGCGGCGGATTGCAACTCAATTATCTTTATGTCAGACGATTATCCTGGGGCTTAATTTAATCTTCATTACACCCCAGTCATATTTCAATTAAACAAACACGCTGGCGGAGCGTTAACACGTATTTAAACCTGTTATTCCTTCAGTTAATTTTCCACTGAGAGGTGCTGGGAGCTAACAGATGTCATAATTATGCAATTATGAAGCATATTTCACACTCGCTCTCCTGGGGCCGGCTCGATGGACTGGGCACGCTCCGCCATTAATCTCGTGTCGAGTCACCGCGGCGGCGAGCGCCGAGGGTTGAGAGCAGCGGCGCGCGGAGCGGCTTGGTCCCGGGCACGCGCGCAGCGGACATGGATTAGCGCTGGCGCACTCTCGGGTCATCAGGACTCGGGCTCGGCGTAGGAGGAGGAGTGGAAATTGAAACAATCTGTTTTGGGGGCTTAAGCACCTCGCTGTGACTTAGCGGCCGCGTGCTGAGGGGAGGAAACATCTGGTCAAACAGATAGAAAGTGCCGTCTGTCCACGGCCACCCAGCAGTCGGAAACAAATCAAAGTGATAGAGGCCGAGAGCCGCCCCGCGCAAGCCCACTGCTTGTCAGGTCGGGACAGGGCAGGGTCGATACCCCCTACTCTGACAACACGAAGGCTGCTTGACCGTACGATGTGGGGAATCGGCTTATAACCAGAGCTGTCCAGCCCTGCGCTCCGCAAGAGATACAAAGAATAAATGGCGGACCTTGACATTTAAAGGATTAACGATAAAGTAAATTAAAGATTGCCTGCATTTGAAAATGTGTTAAACGGAAAGGCACTATATCAGAGAAAGCTGTGCACTCTTTTCTCTGAAAAGATGCATTAGGTGTAAAAAGGTAATAAATTAATAACATCAATCTAACCTAATTTAGGGTCATGGGGGGCAGGAACCAATCCCCTCAGCATTAGGCCACGAGACAAGAACCATCCATGAACCAGGCGCACGTCCATCAACCGGTCCATTCACACACACATCCACACTCACACTTACAGGAGCCGATTTACAGCATAACTGGCAGTCTTAGGAGGGATCGGTAAAATCAAGGTCCGACTTATCCGTGGGAGAACTTAAACGCGAGTATATATGGTAAGTAAGAACTTGGAAAGGAACTGATTTATTGCATAACGGGAATATGAAAGGTGACCATTATGATTTTAATTCCAGTCTGAAGATACTCAGAAGCACAGGTGGCTCTTCAGGTGCAGGTGAGTATGCTTGGCCCGTTGTCTGTTAGACCTCCAAGTCATCGGCACACCGCACACTCTAATCCTGTTCCATCCTTGTTATTAGCGGCCGGCGTGGTCCTAGCTGCCTTTCCAATCTTCTGCTCGCTTATAAACTGCCATGCCATTTCCAAACCCGCCCTGTCTTTATATCAGTTTGGGCAGCGGCACCTTTCCCATGTAAATAATTAGTTCAAACACCATTGATAATGTCCGTTCTTCATGATAATCATCTGCAGATGGTCAGAGTTCAGTCCACTCACTCCTAAGTATGCTTGCAGATGGTGACGCAGTGCTAGTGTTGCTCCAGGGTTCGTGTCCAGGTCCTCCCTGCACGGTGCTGGCATCTTCTCCCCGTGTCAGTGTGGGTTTGCTCCAGTTTCCTCCCACCATCCAAAGACATGCAGGTTTGGTGAATGAGTGACGTGAAATTGGCCGAGTGTGTGTTTGCCCTGCAATGGATTGGCGTCATGTCCGGGGTTTGTTCCTGCCTTGTGCTCAATGCTAGCTGGGATCGGTTCCTGTGACCCTGCTCTGGGTTTGTTGGGTGAAAAAATGACGTGCCTTACGCTTACTTGATTGTTTTCCCCTTCTTTTATTTCCAGAGAATTGACTTTTCTTTTTTTTTGGCACTTCTAAGGTTAACTTACCTAAAGCAAATTAGTGTGTGTGTGCGTGGGTGTGTGTGCGGTCTGCCCAGTGTTCAATTCACTTCCATTGAACATCGGAGTAAAAGAGGGAAAATACACAAAATCTACAAGTGCAAGCAACCGCTCTCAAGGTAAAACTGAAGCAGTATCACCAATTCGTAGTTGAGGTTGCACCGAGCGTTTCCTCATTTTAGGATCGACGAGTTCACATATTCACCAACAGGAGATTCGGAAATTTCAAAACTTTGTACAGCGCATTCTGTTCGAAATATGTCAACAAAGATGACACTGTCTTGCCATGAAGAATAAGCGTGTCATATTCCAACAAAACGGGGGGCTGACAGACAGACATGGCTACCACAATAGGTGCCACGCATATTATGTGCAAACACGCTTAAAAAAAAAATGGAGTTACGAAAGGGCCACATGCAACATAATTTTAATGACAATGTTTTTAATCCCAATGATCACTTCAGTTACTTTAGGCTATGATTCGCTGCTTTGTTCTTTCACATGTGCATTTTTACGGGACTTGCACTGAAGGGAAATTTCAAATTTCATGTGGACGTCCTTCAGTTCCAAGGTAAGTTTATTGCATCAGCCAATCAAAAAAGCATCGGCATTGGTCAGTAGGCTTGCATTTGGAAATACCCAAAATGTTCAGCTTGAGTTGCCTTTTTTCGATTTTTGGGTTGATTAAGCAGCCAATCAGCAGGGACCTTGCATTTCACTCACAATTCCCGAAGTGCACAATGAAGGAAGTTGACACGTTATAAATGGTAACTCTGAAAATTCCCATGCAATGCAAACCGGGAAACACTGAACAATGGTGAGGAGCTGATGGTAGTCAGGAGTCTTTTATTGGCCTCTCAGGTAACTGCAGTTTTAATGACCATAATGCCCAAGCATCAAATTAACTAAAGCTCCACCTCCGTCCACTCAGGACATAACTGATGTGGTAAATTATTAGGAAAACAAAGAAAACAGCAAGCCAAATGAAGGCAGGGCATGATGGTGGTGCGTCCTTCCTAGCGAGATACCAGCCATCGATGCACTGGTGCAAAAGTAAGAAATTCCCAACAAAATGAAGTTTGTGCCTGTATAGACACAAGGACTCTGACCCCTGAAGACAAGCAATGGTGACCTGCAGCAGTCACTGAGGTCCACAACAAAGCCTTGAAGGCCAAGAGTTGTGCCCAATCGCTAAGAGAAGCCCTGGTAGATAAGAGATGTTTGTGCCCAGCTTGAGAGAAAAAAAAAAAAATCTCAGAGATCCTTTGTCACGTTCAATGGCACCCAGATGACCTAAAGGCCCTCACGGGGCAAGGTTTCAATGCGAGCTGTTTGTTCTTCAGAATGTTTTCCAGCAGTGAGCTAGCAACAAAGCGGATTTGGGAATTCTTCACTTGAAACATGTAATTACAAGGCGGCGGGTGGGATTTCGCTGCCAGCTCCGCCTAACGGCCAGGCCTGCCACCGCTCACCTGCAGGCCTCTGGGTAGCAGGAACAATAGCCAGGCCTCTGCTTTCCTCATGCGATATCCTGGCAGAAAGGCCCGCCAGAAATGCAGGACAGGTTCCTGACTCCCGATTGTGCTCCATTGTGATCCGCCGAGCGGCTCAGTGACCATGAATGAACTGCGAGGCCATGTGGATAAATGCCATCACCACAATAAAACTCCTAATTATAAAGATGCAAAAAAGGTTAATGGTGTCAGGTGTTAGACACACAAGAACCGTTAAGAACCTGCCCTTGACACTTCACCGTCTGGCACTGCCCATTCCAGGGAAGGGCAAACAAACGCTGAGATTTCAGAAGTGCCAGCCGACAAAGAACGGAGCTTTTTTAGAAACAAGAAACCAGATCTGCAGTACTGGATGGCGGCTGCTTCTCTGTGGGAAGCCATAACACGACCCGCTGCCTGTTGTTGGACAGCACAGCTGTGGCGTGAGGAGAAGAACAAACAAAAGGAAAAAGGGGAACTGAACTGGGGAAGAACATGGAGGGTCTGCACCAATGGGAAGACGACGAAGGGAAAGGCAAAGCAGAAGAGTCCCACCGGAGCCCTCTGGTGGCACGATCTGCCTGTGGGTTTTCAATTCCTCTAAACAGTGCCACCTAAAAATATTTGGGACCTCATTATGGACTGTTTGGAGACAATGCCACCTCCCTTATTCCCTGATCTTATTTCTCTAATGGGCACCACAGTTTTGTTTGTGGCTGCTAGGCAATCGAAAACGCTTGCTTGATTTTCTTGGACTTTAACGTTAATTTCTGATTACAGCATTTTCTGTATTTTGACCAAGTCCTTTGGTGTTCATCTTGGTTCAAGAAGGTCCGGACTGGTTTCCAACCAATCCATTAGCTTCTATTTTGATTTCCTTGACTCTCGATCTTCTTGACCTTCTTGAATTTTATATCCCCAACTCCCCACTTCAGGTGCCATTTTCATTTCAGATTGCTGCCATTTAAGGCAGTCAGTACTGTACAATGGGGCGTCCTCAACAGGAGAGTCCGTTCATCTTAATGATGCTGAAGTCTGATGGGGACTAAACGGTACAGAGTGTTACAAGGTGAGACCCTCGTGTGTTCTGAGTGCTGCATAAGAGGCTTCTGAAGTGCATGTGGCACTAAGCAGGTGACCTCCCAAGTCTTTCGGGGTTAGACAGATGGCTTTTCTAGACGATCAAACAGAAACATCCTCAAGGATTATCAGAGCTAAGGAAGAGCCCACCCTGGTTCTGTTTTGGATTAAGGCCTCTTGAATATCAGTGGGGCTCCTGCACTCTTCTGGGGAGCTCAACAGGACACTTGTTGGGTCTTTTGTGGGATGAACAGAAGTTTCCACAGCTCTAAACTCTCCGATCTCTGGTTTTGAACAAAAATGGCCAGTGCCATGTCCTCCTTAATGGTGGGCAGATGGAAACACAGCAGCCCAGGGCACCCTACTGAGGGTGCTGTCACCTTTTTCTTTGACATTCTTTTATGATCAGAGTGTGGGACTTGCATTTGTGTCAGACAAGATCAATCATCCGTGGATTAGAAATTATCAGCCGATCGCATTGTTCTGCAGGTTGTACTTGAAACGTGTGTGATTTTGGCCTGTGCAATGTGCTGCACTGTCAGCAGATGCCACTGAAGTACTTTTCAAGTCCGCCACAGCGTGTGGCTGTGCTGCTGCTTGCTGTGACAAGGATCTGAAGCCTGGTTACGTGGCCATTTCATGTGTCACGTTACACGTGTCACTATGACGTAAGCTCGCAATTAAGACAAAGATCAAGGTTCAAAGCAAAGCAGTTTGTGACAGATCGAGCACCTATTGATGATTTAGAGTCAGGACTACAACGAAAAGGGTGTGAGGCCCTTCAATATGCCACCAGAGCAAGACCCACACACTACTACCTGAGGCTTAGGGAGTACGCAGGCCCTAAAGAAGGTGGAACTGGCCTTCAAGGTTCAGAAGGTGTTTAAAGTTGAAGGCCGTGGCACTGTGTATTGGTGGTCGGTGTCCTATCTTAGTGATAGGACACACTTTGGTCAAATGCAGAACTGCTTCTCAGAGAGCTCGGTAGTCTGCCATGGGGTACCACAAGATTTAGTATTGGAGGGCCTCTCCTCTCTGCTGTTTCCCTCCTTCCCCTTAGTAGTGTCGTTATGATATTCATTTTCGTTGTTACGCTGATGATATGCAGCCCTACAAGTCCATTAATCCTACCTCCATTCTCGGCCCCCCCAGTAATCTTACTGTATGTCTGGATGACACAAATACACAGATGACACTTAATAGCCGTAAAACTGAGCTGCTCTTTACTGGGTCGAGATCAACGCTGCCAAAGACACGCAGCTTCAGGCCTTTCATTGCACTCTCCCTGTTTCAGCACAGGCCAAGAGCCTTGGCGTTATTCTGGGGGACACTGCTTCTTGTTGTTGACTGCACTACTGACTACATCAACTTCGTGTATGGACATTGTAGTTCCAGTAAGAACTGTACTCTGCTATGCTAACTACAGGCCATGGATTACAAGTGACATCAAGGGCCTTTTGAACCAGAAGAAAAGGGCTTTTAAAGGCGAGGATCAGCATGAGCTCAAGCACGTGCAGAAGGAACTCCGAGTCCAGCTCAGGGCGGGGAAGGAGCAGTACAGGAGAAAGCTGGAACAGAAGTTGCAGAATAACAGCATAAAGGAAGTGTGGGATGGGATGAAGATCATCACTGGCTGCAGCTCGAAGCAGGGTGCCACCATCGAGAGAGACGTGGAGAGAGCAAACCAGATAAACAACTTTTTTAACAGGTTTGACCACCCTAACCCACTCTCACTCTCACCTCTGAGTACTGCACCCTCCACCCATCCTTCTGCTGATGACAGCATAGGAGAGAGTTTCCCCCCACCCACAATTACAGCAGCCCAGGTAAGCAGAGAGCTGAGGAGTCTTCGTGCCAGCAAAGCAGTGGGTCCAGATGGAGTATCGCCACGACTGCTGAAAGCCTGTGCATTGGATCTGGGGAGTCCTCTACAGCGCATCTTCAACCTGAGCCTGGAACAGGGGAGAGTCCCGAGGCTTTGGAAAACATCTTGCATCACCCCCGTCCCAAAGATATCACGTCCTAGTGAGCTGAATGACTTCCGGCCTGTCACTCTGACATCGCATGTGATGAAGACCATGGAGCGGCTGCTGCTTCACCACCTGAGGCCACAGGTCTGTCACGCCCTCGACCCTCTTCAGTTCACATACCAGGAGAAGGTGGGAGCAGAGGATGCCATCATCTATATGCTACACCGATCCCTCTCCCACTTGGACAGAGGCAGTGGTGCTATAAGAATTATGTTTCTGGACTTCTCTAGTGCCTTCAACACCATCCAACCTCTGCTCCTTAGGGACAAGCTGACAGAGATGGGAGTAGATTCATACCTGGTGGCATGGATCGTGGACTATCTTACAGACAGACCTCAGTATGTGCATCTCGGGAACTGCAGGTCTGACATTGTGGTCAGCAACACAGGAGCGCCTCAGCGGACTGTACTTTCTCCGGTCCTTTTTCAGCCTATATACATCGGACTTCCAATACAACTCGGAGTCCTGCCACGTACAAACGTTCGCTGACGACACTGCCATCATGGGCTGCATCAGGAGTGGGCAGGAGGAGGAATATAGGAACCTAATCAAGGACTTTGATAAATGGTGTGACTCAAACCACCTACACCTGAACACCAGCAAAACCAAGGAGCTGGTGGTGGATTTTAGGAGGACCAGACCCCTCATGGATCCCGTGATCATCAGAGGTGACTGTGAGCAGAGGGTGCAGACTTATAAATACCTGGGACTGCTGCTGGATGATAAATTGGACTGGACTGCCAATATTGATGCTCTGTGTAAGAAAGGACAGAGCCGACTATACTTCCTTAGAAGGCTGGCGTCCTTCAACATCTGCAATAAGATGCTGCAGATGTTCTATCAGACGGATGTGGCGAGCGCCCTCTTCTATGCGGTGGTGTGCTGGTGAGGCAGCATAAAGAAGAGGGACGCCTCACGCCTGGACAAAATGGTGAGGAAGGCTGACTCTATTGTAGGCACGGAGCAGGACAGGCAGAGCGACGGCCGCTGAGCAGGCTCCTGTCAATCATGGAGAATCCACTGCATCCACTGAACAGGATCATCTCCAGACAGAGGAGCAGCTTCAGCGACAGACTGCTGTCACTGTCCTGCTCCACTGACAGACTGAGGAGATCGTTCCTCTCCCACACCATGCGACTCTTTAATTCCACCCGGTGGGGGGGTAAACGTTAACATTATATAAAGTTATTGTCTGTTATACCTGCATTGCTATCACTCTTTAATTTAATATTTTCTTTGGGATTAATAAAGTATATATCATCTATCTATCTATCTATCTATCTATCTATCTATCTATCTATCTATCTATCTATCTATCTATCTATCTATCTATCTATCTATCTATCTATCTATCTATCTATCTATCTATCTATCTATCTATCTACTTTTACGGCTCACATATGGTTTCCCAGGTTAGCTTTTTTTCCATCCCTGAATCATCTCGAGACTACGCCATGTTTTTGTACGGCACAGCACACACAAGTTCTAGTCAATCCCCCGGTTACCTCTCACCTTGACTTTTCTTGCATTTTTCTGGTTTCAGTGTAGGGTGGGGGTCACCCCAGGGGTTTCATTGGATGACAGGGGCTTCAGACCTAGTGGGTAAGTCTCGAGGGTCACCCAAATCTCTCAAAAACACATAACCTGGGTGCCCCCCAGTGTTAAAACTGGCATCTTTGTTTTAATTCTTTATAGGCTTTCTGTGAGTGTTTAATTTAAAGTACACGTCTTCCAAGTTGTCTTAACCTAAAGAATTTCAGTTTGATGTTTGTTTTTTTTTAAGAAACATAAAATACAGTTAGGTCCATAAATGTTTGGACAGAGACAACTTTTTTCTAATTTTGGTTCTGTACATTACCACAATGAATTTTAAATGAAACAACTCAGATGCAGTTGAAGGGCAGACTTTCAGCTTTAATTCAGTGGGGTGAACAAAACGATTGCATAAAAATGTGAGGCAACTAAAGCATTTTTTTTAACACAATCCCTTCATTTCAGGGGCTCAAAAGTAATTGGACAAATTAAATAACTGGAAATAAAATGTTAATTTCTAATACTTGGTTGAAAACCCTTTGCTGGCAATGACAGCCTGAAGTCTTGAACTCATGGACATCACCAGATGCTGGGTTTCCTCCTTTTTAATGCTCTGCCAGGCCTTTACTGCAGCGGCTTTCAGTTGCTGTTTGTTTGTGGGCCTTTCTGTCTGAAGTTTAGTCTTCAACAAGTGAAATGCATGCTCAGTTGGGTTAAGATCAGGTGACTGACTTGGCCATTCAAGAATTTTCCACTTCTTTGCTTTAATAAACTCCTGGGTTGCTTTGGCTGTATGTTTTAGGTCATTGTCCATCTGTATCATGAAACGCCGGCCAATCAATTTGACTGCATTTAGCTGGATTTGAGCAGACAGTATGTCTCTGAACACCTCAGAATTCATTTGGCTGCTTCTGTCCTGTGTCACATCATCAATAAACACTAGTGTCCCAGTGCCACTGGCAGCCATGCACGCCCAAGCCATCACACTGCCTCCACTGTGTTTTACAGATGATGTGGTATACTTTGGATAATGAGCTGTTCCACGCCTTCTCCATACTTTTTTCTTGCCATCATTCTAGTAGAGGTTGATCTTAGTTTCATCTGTCCAAAGAATGTTTTTCCAGAACTGTGCTGGCTTTTTTAGATGTTCTTTAGCAAAGTCCAATCTAGCCTTTCTATTCCTGAGGCTTATGAGTGGCTTGCACCTTGCAGTGCACCCTCTGTATTTACTTTCATGCAGTCTTCTCTTTATGGTAGACTTGGATATCGATACGCCTACCCCCTGGAGAGTGTTGTTCACTTGGTTGGCTGTTGTGAAGGGGTTTCTCTTCCCCATGGAAATGATTCTGCGATCATCCACCACTGTTGTCTTCTGTGGACGTCCAGGTCTTTTTGCATTACTGAGTTCACCAGTGCTTGCTTTCTTTCTCAGGATGTACCAAACTGTAGATTTTGCCCCTCGTAATATTGTAGCAATTTCTCAGATGGGTTTTTTCTGTTTTCGCAGCTTAAGGATGGCTTCTTTCACCTGCATGGAGAGTTCCTTTGACCGCATGTTGTCTGTTCACAGCAAAATCTTCCACATGCAAGCACCACACCTCAAATCAACTCCAGGCCTTTTATCTGCTTAATTGATAATTACATAACGACGGACTTGCCCACACCTGCCCATGAAATAGCCTTTGAGTCAATTTTCCAATTACTTTTGATCCCCTGAAATGAAGGGATTGTGTTCAAAAAATGCTTTAGTTGCCTCACATTTTTATGCAATCATTTTGTTCACCCCACTGAATTAAAGCTGAAAGTCTGCACTTCAACTGCATCTGAGTTGTTTCATTTAAAATTCATTGTGGTAATGTACAGAACCAAAATTAGAAAAAAGTTGTCTCTGTCCAAATATTTATGGACCTAACTGTATTTGACAACCGAGAGGAGGCCATTCAGTCCATCAAGCTCATTTCTTTAGCTAATAGTTAAGCTATCCCAACATCTCATTCAGATTCTTCTTAAAGGTTCTCAGGTTTTTCCTTCAACTCCATGTCTCAGTAGTTTATTGCAGAGTCCCACAACTCTTTGCATGAAAAAGAGCTTCATGGCTTCTGTCTTAAATACATTTCCCCTTAATGTCCACTGATGTTCTTGAGTACGTCATTCACTATTAAACTGAGAGAATGGCGCTGGATCTCCTTCATCGATGCCTTTGAGGATTTTGAAGACCTGGATGAGGGCTCTGCTTGAGACTAAACAAGTTTACTTCTCAGAGTCTGTCAGAGGTGCAAGGTCCTGAAGTCCTGATGGTCCCCCTGGTTGCTCTCCTCTGCATAGCTTCAAGTGCTGCACTGTTGGCACATTTCCAGTTCCTCCATGACCCTGCTCGGGATAAAGGAGGTTAGGAGCAGACACTGATATGGTGCCCTGCTGCTCCCACCACACAACTAATCCCCTCAGAATCCCAAATTAGGACCTGAGTGCAGCCATGCCACGGGTGACACTTCAGCACCGCACTAGTTCAGATGGAATGGAGCGGTGGGAGGATTTTTACGGTGGCTGGAGTGCCAAGCCCTGTAAATTGGAGGACCTGCTTGCCAGGCTGGATGCTGATTAACATCATCCCCAGGACAGAGCAACTGCAGGTTAAGGGTGTTGCTCAAGGGCCCAAAAGAATAGGGTCACTAATGGCGTTTATGGAATTCGAACTGGCAACTGAGTGCAGATCCCTAGCCTCAGAGTCACCACTCCACTCTAAAGTGATAAAGGGAGTTAGTAAATGGTGGCCTAATCGAGTCTGTAAGACGCACTCTTAGAAAGTTAATGTGAAAATTCAGTTATGTAACGTCACATAACCCTGGTAGTTATCACGTAATAGGACTTGTCAGCTGTATTTGTACTAACAGAATGTTAATTTGTCAGTTAGGAACTCAAGTCTCTCTGCTGCAAACATGGACCTCCTAGGGGCATAGGAGCCCACGATATTTCCAATGCCTATGTATGTTTCTGTTTTGCTATCAGAACAGCCACCCCAGTGCACTGCTTTCACTGGGGGTCTAAGATGCTATTAAGACCTGGGTGGTCCTGCCCCCTGTGGCTTCACCCACAAAAAACAAGGAACACAGACAAAATTAAATAGACCGAACACAACTGACGTTAGGAAGATTTTCTTCACTCTTAGAAGTGTCAATAAAAGTGACCGAGTGTGGCAGCCAGTGGGACTTTCGGGGTCTTCAAAACTCGATGCATAACCACATAAACAATGATGTCATCTTTATCCCTGGTAGCTAACATGTAATAGGACTTGTCAGTTATATTTGTAGGAACAGAATGTTAATTCGTCAGTTAGGAACTCAAGTCTCTTTGCTTCCAGCGTGAACTGTTATATTAGTGATGTCAGGGTGGTCCCTGGGTTGTCTTAACTGTCTTAACTGCCTGGGGGCCCTAGGGACATAGGGGCCCATGATATTTCCGATGCCTATCTACGTTTCTGTTTTGCTATCAGAAAAGTTGCCCCAGTGCACTGCTTTGCCCAGGGGCCTATGATGCTATTAAAACAGCCCAGGGTGGTCCTGCCCCCCGTGGCTTCACCCACAAAAAACAAGGAGCACAGACAAAATTAAAGAGACCAAACACAACTGATGTTAGGAAGATTTTCTTCACACAGAGAAGTGTCAATAAAAGTGACCGAGTATGGTAGCCAGTGGGACTTTCGGGGTCTTCAAAACTTGACGCATAACCGCATAAACAATGATGTCATCTTTAAACCCAGTAGCTAACATGTAATAGGACTTGTCAGCTATATTTGTAGGAACAGAATGTTAATTTGTCAGTTAGGAACTCAAGTCTCTCTGCTGCCAGCGTGGACTGTTAGATTGGTGACGTCAGGGTGGTCCCTGAGCTGTCTTAACTGTCTTAACTGCCTGGGGGCCCTAAGGACCCATGATGTTTCCGATGCCTATGTACGTTTTTTGTTTTGCTATCAGAACAGGTGCCCCAGTGCACTGCTTTGCCCAGGGGTCCTATGGTGCTATTAAGACAGCCCTGGGTGGTCCTGCCCCCTGTGACTTCACCCACAAAAAACAAGGAACACAGACAAAATTGAAGGATCCAAACATAACTGACGTTAGGAAGATTTTCTTCACTCTTAGAAGTGTCAATAAAAGTGACCGAGTGTGGCAGCCAGTGGGTCTTTAGGGGCCTTCAAAACTCAACTTGGAGGAATCAAGTGGATGAGATGGGTGAACTTGTTTGAGCAGGATGGCCTGTTCTCATCAAAATGTTTTCTAATGGTCTGATGTTCTAACCAATAATAAACAAAATTAATGGAAATAGTGTAAAATTCTGAAAACTAATAATGCAAAGGCAATAAAAACAGCAATAAAGCCCACATGAGTAAAGAGCAGGGAGTTGGATACCCAGAGTACAGTGGACCTGACCTATGCTGTGCTTTGCTTCTCGTCTTTTGACACAGAGTTCAGACTTCTTACTTCTTTGGTTCCTCCAGTAGGCTTTGATGGGACTCAAGTTTTACTTCTGGACTTTGCTCCATTTCTGACTCGTATTTCACCTCCCGGTCCTTAATTAAGAGGAAGGCAGGCTGTAGACATACTGTATGGCAGTCTGGAGGTCAACAGAGCGCTAAGAAGATGGAGGTCCCCTGGGCTAAGGACAGCATGAAGAGATGGTCTACAGCAGTGGCCAAAGGTTCTGGCAGTGACTCCAATGTTTTTGTCAGCAAGCTGGCTCGGTGACTCATGGCACGGGCTTCAGTTTTTGTGGTGGCAATTCACATTGTTTTTATATTATTGTGCCGAGTGATCAGATGCATATGGATTCATTGCAAAGAGCTTAATTAGAATAAAATGTTCACTTTATCACAAATACCCATTTTTCACTTATTTTGACCCTGGCACAAAGGATCAGCTGAAAGCGTTCAGCAAATGCCAGAGTAGACAGAATTGTGTTGCCACCAGTGCTCAGCATTGGCAGCAGGTGCCTGTGAGGGGCATCTACACGCACAGTGAGGCCAAGACTTGGGGACTTTATGTCAAGGAGGGCCACGTCTTTCCAAGAAAGCCACCAAGGACAGACTGAAATTCCGCAGGAAGTACCAAGGATTGGACAGCAGAAGACAAGTGCCAAGTTATTTGTTCGGATGAATCTGACTGGTTTGGCACATTTGGAACGTCCGTTGTCCTGGAGAAAGAAAAAAGGTGAATGCCACCATGAGTCGTGTGTCACCGTGCCAACAGTGAAGCATCCTGAGACAATCCATGTGTGGGGTTGCAATTCATTCAAGGGATGTTGGGCCCACTGCCATAAATAAAGAGTGGCATCCAAACGTCCTGCAAGAGCAACTTCTCCCGACAATCCAGGCACAATCTGGTGATGATCTGTGTTATTTCCCAGCATGATGGAGCACCTTGTCACAAGGCAAAAGTGACCATGAAGAGGCTCGGAGATCACAACATTGAAAGTTTGGACCTGTGACCAGGAAAATACCACTGAAAACCTGTGGTCAATTCTCAAAAAGCGGCCGGACGAGCAGAAGCCCGAAAATTGTGATCAAGCACTAGAAAGGCAAGGATGGATCAGCATCAGGCAGGATTTGGCCCAGAAGCTGATATCCAGCACCCCAGAGCGAATTATGGAAGTTCTGAAGCAGAAGGGTGAACACTACAAATATCGACTCTTTACATAAATGTGATGTACAGTATTTGCCAATAAAAGTCTTTGAAACGTATGAAATGTTTAGAATTGTCATTCAGTATACCAAAGAAACATGTAAACAAAAGTAATCTGAAAATGCTGAAGCAGCAACGTTTGTGTCACTGCCAACACTTTGGTCACTACTGTACAGACCCAAGAATGAGGACAAGAGCTGGTTTATAGACTAAAGGGTGTTGTGCCACCATTATGGATGTGGTGAGAAGTTAAGCACATTGACACCTTTTATTGGCTGACTATAAAGATTAGAATATGCAAGCAACTCAGGCCCCCTCTCCAGGCGAGATGTAATTTGTAATTGTAATTGATTACAGTTTGCCTGAAGAGGGGTCCTCGAAAGCCTGCATACTGTATTCTTTTTAGTCAGCCAATAAAAGGTGTCATTTTGCTTGACGTCTCAAAACACTAAAGGGAAAAGCAAAGACACCAGGCAGAGGACCAAGCGCCTGCACACAGCACTGACGGACGTGTCTACAGAGAAGACCTACCAGCTAATCAGCTACTCCGTAGACAAGAGCAGCTCTAAGGGGGACTACAAATATCTGGAGCGTCATTTGGGACCTTTTAAGAGGCCAGCCAGGCGGACGACTCTCAAGGTGGAGCACAGAACAGAGGAAATGAGGAGCTCGGACAACTCTGGGCAGGGGCATGGGTTGGCACTAGAGGGGCATCTCCCTCCCCTCCACTTACAGTGATGCCTTCCAGAGAAATTCCCAGCAGAGATTTTCAGCCATTTTTTTTGGCGAGAGAGGAGGTGCATGTTGCTGTTTTTTGTTTTTCTTTTTTTTCCTTTACACCTTTAATGCGACTAGTAACAGCACATGTGGAAGCTTTATCACATTTCTATTCTTAATTGTAACACTGCCAGTGGAGTCAGAATGGATGTCCCTGGGGAGGAGCGCCATTGTTTAGGTCATCATCACGGCAAAGCATTTACGAAAAAAAATAAAAGCTGGATTCTCACATCCTGTGATCTCTCTCAGAAGAGCCAAAGTAGCAAACAAGTAAATGCAACCATATGAGCCGCCACTCACATACAGTAAATGCTCCCAGCTTCCTCTCCGGGAGCAGAACAATGGGCTTAAAGGAGGAGGAGGATGAGGAGGAGGAGGAGGAATGTGCTCACTCACCATCCGTTTGAGATATAATATGTATGTGCCAGGTGTCATGGTCTTTGATTCCTCTGTCATCTTCTTCCAACTGATGTAGCCAGAAACTCTTGGGGTTTCCATCTTTTAATAAAAGTGTGATGAAAGGAGCTATAACAGAACTGGGGGGGGGGGGGGGGGGGGGGGGGGGGGGGGGAGGTATGCAAATCACTCAATCTTTCAGAAAGCAAATAAGTTCCCAGACTAATAGAGTCAGACAGACCTCCCAGGGTTGGTGACGTCCTGGGTTAGATGAGATATGACAGTGAAGGGTACCAACAACAAACAAAGAAATGAATGACAAACTCACAATATCATCATCATCATCATCATCATCATCATCCACAAAGCCACTTAGTCCAATTCAGACTTGTTGGGGGGGCCGGATGCCTGTTGTCGCAGCACTGGGCTCAACATCTTCACCAAAATATTTCATTTCATTTCTGCAGGTGAAGTAAAGGGTGGCACCACAGCCTGTGACTCCTCCTAACAGCAGCTTCTCTTATTTCTTAAAACAGCCTTCCTCTGACTGGATAGCTAACACAAACATCCATCCATCCATCCATCCATCAATCCATTCATTCATCTATCCATCTTCCAAATCCACCTATCCAGAGCAGGTTAACATGGCAGATGCAGCTTATTCCAGCAAGCATCGGGGTACGAAGATGCAGGCCACCAGCCCATCACAGGGCGAACACACAGACACCCACCAGGGGCTAATTTATCATCACCAGTCCTAACTGGCACTTCTTTTGGACTGTAAGTGGAAATGGGAACATAGAGTCATTAAAGCTGAAAGTCTGAGGTCGGCAAGTTGGCCTGGTGGCTCACGGGCTAAGGGACAACAGCCCGAGCATATCTTTGATGTATCATCTGACCGTGGATCTGAGGAGTGGACTTGCACTCAGTGCATGGTGTTTGCAGTCTCTAGTCTGAATTTCAAGAATTTCACTGCACCGTGTAAATGTGACAGCAAACTGTAACAAAGTAGCGGGTCCAAATCTCTGCAGAAGGGGGCAGCGTGACACACAATCTACACATAATCCATAACCAGGGGCGGACTGGCCATTAGGGCATTTGGGCAATGCCCGCTGGGCCGAGGACTCTGGTCTGGTCATGGGTCCGGCCGTTTCATTACTGTAATACATTTTATGTACTGGTTACTGTTTGACATTAAAATTAATTTTCTAAACTACTAAACATTATCTGTCCGGTACTGTGATTTATATAGTCCTATATAATATACCGTATTAAGTCATCAAGTTGTTTTAGTTGTCACTGCACAACATTGCAGTGAAAAATTTGGTCAGAACTGCTTTTTGCTGATTTCTGTTTCAATACCACTACATTTTGGTTAGCATATTCATTATTGCAATTTATTTTATCTCATATTCTACAAGGTGCTATTCCGGTTGAACTTCTTAACTGATGCTTACAAGAACATTGGGTTTGCCTATAAGCTCCTGCTAACACTGCCTGGGTCGCAAGTGCAGTGTGAAAGATCAGTCTCTGCGTTGAAGGGAATCAAAAGCCACCTGAGAAGCACAATGATGCAAGAACATCTTGAGACGTTCATGTTGATGTCGGTGGAGAAAAGTATCTGAGCCAAACTTGACACTAACGGTATTGTTGATGATTTGGCTGCTAAAAGCAGCGAACTGTGTAAGCTACTAGCTTACTAGGGTCCTGGCACTTGGACATGACATTGACATTTTACATGTACTCTAATAACGGGTAAGCCGTGTTACTACATTTTTATTTTTCATTAAATTTCATTTCAAAGCATGTCAAATTTTAAGTTGTGTCTAAACAACAATGTACAGATTAAGTTTGGCAACAGTTTAAATAGAGTTCATATCATAGGCTCATAGCAAGTAGCAAGCCGCGTACTCATCACAAATTTTAAGAAAATGACAATGAATAATGGGCCGAGTGGGTCAACCTCATCACCTTACTCGTTGAAGGATGCCCGGGCCGGTTTTGAGACCCAGTCCGCTCCTGTCCATAACTAATCTGTGAAGAGCTCTTTGGGTGGTATTCATTAAGAAAGGGCACTGAGTAAGGTGCCACTTGAGGTACTTCTAAACTGGGGAGCCCATCTGCATGTTGGCCAGTGGTAATAAATGCCCAGGTACTGTGGTGGAGAGCAGGGGCCTCACATATAAATGATGAGTATGCATAAAACGTTGTTTACGCCCGTTTCCACACTCACTTCGAGATGCACTAAAAAGCCACACACATTTTCACGGCAGCCTCACACCACGCATACGCACGTTTCTGCTCCGTTTTATAAATGGGCAGCACCAGATGTCAAAGCAGTGCTACAGTTTCTGTGTGCTCTCCATTCCTGTTTTAGTTTTGCATCCCTGACACAGGTGTTATCAACTGCACCAAAATTGACTGCATATTGTTTACAAATTTAAGGCACCTGACTGTAATAAATCTGTAACAATATAATTTGGTGCACAGAATGGCCAAACTACTGTATTCCAACTACCATGGCTGTTTTAGCGTTGTTAGAAGACATCACAAAATGGCAGAATTAGAAAACAGTGCGTATTTAAAGATCATTCAGATTTCTTGGCATCTGATTCAATTTCGATTTCCAAGAGCTCTCCTCTTGGCACTGTGTGCTGAACTGGTGCCATCTTTACAAAGGCAAACTGTGCTCTACCTGCTCCTTTGCAACTTCTGTTCACTCTCAGGTTTTTAGCCACAGGAGCTTTTCATCGTGAATTGTCTGACCGATCAGGTATTTCATAATCATCGCTGAGTCGCACCGTGCCAGCTGTATATGTTATTATCTGCTTGTCATCCAGAAAGATAAGATTTCCTTACCCTGTGGTTGAACTGGCAAATATCAAAGCGCAATTCACAATAAAGTCCGGTTTTCTGAATGTAATCAGAGCAGTCAACTGCACACACATCACTCTAAAGGCGCCATCAGAGAATAAATTTGCGTATGTAAATAGAAAACATTTCCACTCTATTCATGTGATGTGAAAATGTATCTCATTAATGCTGAGGTGAGATGCTCAAGCGGTGTGAGGCCCGGGATTCCGCAACCTCATCCAGTGGTGTTGACACTCAGACGGTGGGCTGCGACTCGCCTTTTCACGTCAACTTTGATGTCTGACCACTTCTTTTTTATTTCAGGCACTGTGTGACTTTTTTGAACTTGAACATTCGCGTGCCATGTTGTGTCATCAATTTCCTTTTGTTGCTTATACTAAGCCACCAAATACAGGTAGTACATTTTTCTTTGCCTCCACTTCACATTCGCTAAATTCTTCTTTTTTCCATGTGCTTTTGCCATTGTCTTTAAACAAAGCACTGAACAGAAGGGGCTACTTATATTGATTTGCCTATTAAAAATTGGAAAATTCAGAGGAGGAATCGGGTAGGGCTGTAGGCACATGCATGTGCATTAAAATTCACTTTGAATGGGATTTATAAAGGGGAAGTGAGTGGAAATGAATTTTGTTGGTGCATACGCACATTTCTAGTTTTGTCCATACGCCATGTTTAAGTGTGAATTCTATGCAAGGCTTTATACATGTTGCCCCAGGATTTTAGGGAGCTTCAGATCTTGACTTGATGCTGTTTTGGATAATGTAATTCAATGGGATGATGAGCTTGTTGTGCCAAACTGTCTGTTCTCAACTAAAATGTTTTAATATTCTGATGAATTAGCTATTGTGGAAACGAAGAAGAAGCACTGGGATGGAAGTAGTGGAGCCTGAAGATAATAATTCATTACATTTATATAGCGCTTTTCTCATGACATCACAGTGAAGAGGTGGGTGGACTAAGCAGTGGGGGTTCACAAGTCCATGTACTAATGAGTTGTATTTTTAAAGTTCTCTCTAAACAAACATAAATATGAACCAATTGGAAAGCACAAGGATGACACCCAAGAGTCCTCTCAGTATCTCAATAAGAAGGAAATAACTGATAAGAGTCGATGGGAATTCAGCCATTAAACAAGTAAACTACACGCCTGTGCATATAATTGACTCAGTCAGATCAGGAAAGTAAGTAGTGGGCTTGGCACCTGGACCCCAATTTGACACCCATGTTGGCATTGTGCCATTCCAAATATGTGAGACTGCAAGAAGAGGCCTGAAATTCACAAACAGAATTCTTAACATAAAATAAACCTTAATCCTTAAAAAATGATGAAAGTAGCCACTTAAACACTTGCAAACGTGGAGTCAGTAACTGGTGAAGCAATTGGTAGTGTAGGGGTGGGCTTGCAGGAGCCCACATTAATAGCTTGAGGCCAGCAGCCTGCAGTGTTTAGTGCATAGGCATATCCATGTGGGGTCATTCTGAACCCCCATAATATATTTTATTACAGTCATTGTGATTCACGTACATAAATGAACGAGTTGCACAATTCATTTGAGTAGTAAATGAATCCTTACACGCTTAGCCCCTGTTTTGATTACGATACTGCCAGAGTAGTTTCCAGCTCCCTAAAGTCCCGTGCAGTAAATGAATAGATATGACTGGCTCGGGTATCCAAGTGCCCATTTAACAGGTACATAAAACCATGTGTGGCTTAGCTAGATGTGACTGAGAATTACTTACAGGCTGGAGAGTGACCCACTTCAGGTCCAGCCATGGTCCAGCACTGCTGGATATAATGAAGTGTTATGTTGTGTCATCCAATTGACTTTCACCCAGGACTTGGATAGCTTTCCTGATTGGACAGCCATTGAGCGCCAATTGATCCCACTTGGTTAATTCAGTTCCTTCATCATCACCGTCTACCTTTCAAGGTCTGACCCATGATTCTCGTAATTAAACAAAGATTGAATATTACGGCTCACTAAGGGTTTAACCTCCAACGAGAGTAACAAAGTCACAATCTGCAATAACGGAGTCAAATGGGTTTACCCAGAATTCTCCGTAAGGATTTTCTGTGATTAATGAGAACATCTCACTGAACAGGAAAGCACAGAAAGAAATCCAAACCCAAAGGTACATGTGGACTGACTCATCCAAAGTGTTACGTTTCAGCCTGGGATTCTTCCTTGACTTATGTCTTGATGTTACTCTGGTTAATTTTTTGTATGTCATTTTTGCATTTTCATTTTTTTTGTAACGTTGTGTAGTATCTTTAAATATTCTGCCATTTTCTGTGTTTTGTGAATGAAGCCTCAGGAGGCGGGGCCACCCTGTCATCCATTACGCCCTGGCAGGCCCGAGATTTAAGAGAGCGACTGGAAGAAATGAACACAGTCAAAAAACAAAGCGAGGGTGAGAACCAGGAAAACAAATATCAGTAACCAACGGCAAGAATCGCAAGACAAAATCGAAGTTAGAAGGACTGCAGAGAGATGAAAAACAGGACAAGTAAAACAATGTGAGGAGTTTTCAAGGTGTTTCGAATCAGTGTAGCTGAATGAGGAAATATACCATTGATAGATAGATAGATAGATAGATAGATAGATAGATAGATAGATAGATAGATAGATAGATAGATAGATAGATACTTTATTAATCCCAAGGGGAAATTCAAATACTCCAGCAGAAGCATACTGATACAAAAAACAATATAAAATTAAAGACTAATAAAAATGCAGGTATACAGACAGACAATAACTTTGAATAATGTTAACGTTTACCCCCTTGGGTGGAATTGAAGAGTCGCATAGTTTGGGGGAGGAACGATCTCCTCAGTCTGTCAGTGGAGCAGTACAGTGACAGCAGCTGAAGCTGCTCCTCTGTCTGGAGATGACACTGTTTGGTGGATGCAGTGGATTCTCCATGATTGACAGGAGTCTGCTCAGCGCCCGTCGCTCTGCCACAGATGTCAAACTGTCCAGCTCCATGCCAACAATAGAGCCTGCCTTCCTCACCAGTTTGTCCAGGCGTGAGGCGTCCCTCTTCTTAATGCTCCTCCCCAGCACACCACCGCATAGAAGAGGGCGCTCGCCACAACCGTCATTGTTGTGGCCTGTTTCCTGTTGTGTCATGATTGACAGGGTCATGACCTCTGAGGACACGCCCCCTCTAGCGACAGAAACCAACAATAAAATGGTGCAGATAAAACAGTCAAATCAAGTGACAATCAGAACCAGAAGTTTAATTCAAAAATAAATGAAGTCAATGGATTCTTTAGGGACAGAAACCCAGGGAGGGGATGTTGGCGCACGCATGTTGCTGCCACTCCTCCCTGTTGACAACACTTTTCATTAAAATTCACATTAAATTTACACTTCTAACACTTGTGAAGAGCCTTGAGGTGGGAAAGGTGCTATAAAAATAAAATGGTTTATTATTATTATTATTATTAATAACAGAGGCAAACGTTTTTATAGATAACCACTAAGTGAGATTCAAAAAATATTCCAAACAACGTCACTGCTGCTGGGCCCTCCCTCTGCCTTTACACTGAGGTCAGATGGAGGGTCCCGGCAGTGGATCATTGAGTTTCTGAAGCTTATTGCTTTATTTCACATTATTGCTTCTGCTCTTGGATTACTGGTTTTGGATGATGTATTGGGACTTATTGATATTAGATGGCCTATAAGGCAAATCCTTTTCATGCCTTTTGTTGTGTTTTATAATTGTTTGCTAAACAATTGTCAGTTTATAAAGAATATTAGTTTGGATTGTCTGCACAAGCCTGAGGTTTCCAGTTCCCTCTCCCCCTATAAGGCATTTTGGATTTCATTCCATGTTAAACTTTCAAAGCCATTCCCCCCTTTGGGACCTGTGTTAGGAGTTGGGGGCTGGCTGCCTGGGGTGTGGCCTTATCTGGGCAGATTTTGCTTTGTAGCTCTTAATGGAGGCGTCACATCCCTTTCACCATGTTTGTGACTCCTATACACTGCGCAGGGCATGAATGGGTTAATGGGTCAAGAAAGTTGAGAGGATTCTTCAGGTGATAATCTGTTATATTTTATTGGCTTTGTGAACGGAATTATAACAAAGCAACCATACGTACAACACCACGAAGATCACATTGCAATCTGGACAACACAATCAATTCAACAATACATGTTTTCAAAGGACAGTAAAGATGCCTCGGGTCACAGTTGGCACTTCAAGCCTTACTGTGACCATGTGAACAAAGGCCCAAGACAAAATTCTTTATATTTCAACATCAAAATGTTTTATCTTTTTTTGAGTGAAATTATTAATTTATTTTATTGGTAAAGTGCAGATAGTGCTGTGTTTCTATCTTAAAAACACGGTGTCCACAATGTCACAGTGAGGGAGGCGCCCGTAGTGACTAACGCAGTGCACCCTTGAGTGACATCATCCGGGATTAGACAGAAATGTAAATTAAAGTTAATTTCACAACGTCTGGAAAGGAAATGTAACTTCACAGTGTCCAAAATAGTCCAAAATAACCTGAAATGGCAGGAGATCGTGACATTTACCAAGGTGCCCAATTACCATTTGAATCACGTAATCCATATTTAGGGAGAACGGGCAGTGAAAACTCAAATTACAAATGAACATCCATCCTGGGTGCAGATGATTCAACCCACAATTATTATAAATTGAAAATTCCTCCAAGATAAAAGAGACGTGAGGCCTTCTAAACCAAGCCAAGGAGCAGGCCATATTCCTACCTGGTCTGCCCAGCAGAAGCTCAGCTCACTTCATCCAGGCCATAAAGGTTACCTGCTGACTTCATCTGGAGCAGGCCCAAAAGTGAGGAATTTGTAAAGCAACATCCAGAAATATAAAAAAAAATCTTACAAGAGGAGGGATAACTCTAACCCTTCTGCTTGTATCAAAGGTCAAACAAAAAAATCTTTTATGGGGTTTATTTTGTGCAAAATTGAAAAATACAAAAAAAAAGTAAAAGTACAAAAGAGGCAAAATTGAGTTTCCTAATAGGTACCCATCCATCCAGCCATTATCCAATCTGCTATATCCTAACTACAGGGTCACGGGGGTCTGCTGGAGCCAATCCCAGCCAACACAGGGCGCAAGGCAGGAAACAAACCACGGGCAGGGCTCCAGCCCACCGCAGGGCACATGCACACACACACACCAAGCACACACTAGGAACAATTTAGAATCGCCAATGCACCTAACCTGTATGTCTTTGGACTGTGGGAAGAAACCGGAGCACCTGGAGGAAACCCATGCAGACATGGGGAGAACATGCAAACTCCAGGCAGGGGAAGAGACCCGGGAAGAGAACCCAGGTTCCTAATAGGCAATTCTAAGCAAATAAGTCCCAAAGTATTCTGCGTAAATCAGAATACTTTAAAAAGAGCACAATAAATGATGAAAACCTGCAAATCCAATACAGAAAACACAACACTCAAAGATGCTCCTATAAATGAATGATTCCCATTTTCTGAGCCTTCTCAGCCAAGTTAAAGAGCCTAATGGTAGGCTCAGGAATGGTGATGGCAGGATGGCACATCTCTTTGGCTTCACCCTCAAAGGACAAGGAAAAGAATTGCACTGAAAGAGACTTGCATAATTACACAATCACATATGAAATCAACAAAAATGATATCATACACATGTAAAAATAATACTTTAAAATTAGGCTCCAGCACTCCCGTGACCCTGTCCAGGACTAAGAGGTTTGAAAGTAACTGACTTTAATATTTACATAAAAATACACATCAAATCAAAGAGATACACAACAACAACAACCATCCTCCTTATTCACCATAATTCAAAAATATTTAGCCCCGCTCACAAAATCTAAGTGTTATGAGATCAGACTTGTGTATTATCCAATCATAACGTGCAGTTTGGAATGAGCCAATCATCTGAGAGTGGACCAGTTGGAGTCTCCCCAGAATTGTTAATGAATTGAATTTTTATTTCATTTCTTTGTTTCTTTTAAAATATTATTTTGTAATATGCTTCTGGTTTCTTTTCTGTAACTATTCTGTTTAGTGCATTGATTATATTAATTACTGTAAATTTCTATTTCTTTATGTAATTAGCCTCAAACTAGACTCTCCAAGGGCACTGTCATGGTCTGGCCTTTGTTGTTCATTTTTATTGTTGCTTCTTGCCCCCTAAAAATATCTGAGATATCATTTTAGGGGCTTTAGTAGTCATGAGATATGATCGTTAACATTTATCTTTAGACGTGAAGCGCTTCACCATTAGACATTAGAAACATCTTGACGAGAGCAGGTCATTCAGCCCAATAAAACTTAATAATCCAGACCACCTAATTCCTCCAAAATAACATCAAGCTGAGTTTTAATGTCCTGAGAGTCCCGCTGTCTACTACTCTACTATGCGATAACTTACTCCATGTGTCTGTGGTTCACTGCGTGAACCAAAATGTTTGTTCCTTGTGCTCTTGTTGAACTCTCTTTAAAGTAACAGCTGAGATCCACACAACTAATTCCTCTTAATCTCGGTTTGCTTAAACTTCAAGGGCTTCGTCGATCGCTCCTCAGAGCTCATACAGTATCTCTCAGTCTGGGGATCAGCCTCGTTGCTCTTCTCTGGACTTCCTCTAGTGCTCTTATGTCTTTTTTGCACACCAAAACTGCACACACTACACCGGGTGAAGTCTAACCAGGACCTTATAAAGCTGAACCCTAACCTCCCTTGGCTTGTTGTACACACCTAATTTATTAGCTTTCACGATCGCTCCTGTGCACTTCCTGGAGGTTTATAGTGACGAGGCCCAGGTTCTTCTCATAAGCAGTTTAACACCTCCTACTGGGTATTTAAATCTAACATGTTTATTTCCTACATATAATACTTTACATTTACTTACATAAATTTCATCTGCGACTAATCTACCTAAGCCTGTTGACCTGTAATGATCCAATGCATTCTAAATCATCTACCATTCCACAGGTCAGGTCAGGTTGGGGAGCAGGCACCCACCACATGATGAAACAGCTCGGGATCCTGGTTGGCAACCCCCCTGGCAGACACGCAGTCCAGAAATGACCCTCTATCTGCCGCCGCCGGTTGTTATGTGGGCATCCCCTTGGCCTGGTCCAGCCACTTGGGTCCTCAATAATGAGGATCCTGTGAGCTGGATCACCCTCGGGTAATCATGCCACATGGTCGTAGTACCGTAACTGACGCTCCCTCACAATGCAGGTAATGTGCCTCATTCGGAACTCCATGAGCAACACAAAGTCAAACCAGCGGCACCCAAGGATTCTCAGGAAAGACACAGTACTGAAGGAGTCCAGTGTTCCCCTTATCTTGGTATCATCTGCAGACTTAGCCAGCTTGTTACTTCTACTGCTATCCAAGTCATTTATATCTGTTGAAAACAGCAGCAGCCCCAGCACTGACCCCTGGGGGACACCACTTGTAACATCACCTAATCTAATCTAACCTGATGAGGCTCCTTCCACCATAACCCTCCGCTTTGCATGTTTCAGCCAATTCTGAATGCATCTCCACACTACGCCCTGAACCTCCTCTTTCTGAAAATCAAGGTGAATAATCTCACATGTATGTTAAAAATGAATGACTTGCTCCCAGGGTGACATTTTGCTTTTGTTTTACAGGTGCTCTTTGTTGCCTCTCTTCCTAGGCAGTTGCTAGGCAAAGCCAACAGGAAGTGTAACATCACAGTGTTGGGCATATCCAGCTAGCGGGTGGCATCGGACACTTGCTTGGCTGTCGAGGTTTGCCTAATAAGCCTTGCATTACTTTCTATAAAACTTTTTGGATTCTGGTTATAAACTTGTGTTTCCTGACCGCCATCTTTGGCTCAGTTAACGTGCAGTTTTATGGTTTGGCCTCGTTTTTCGAATAGGGGCTGTGATTTGTGTCTTACGTTCTGCTTTACATAGTGTGATTCCAGTTTATTTTTATGTCCTGATTCCTCTACTTAGTGCAGTCGGTACAGACATGGCCCTCCTAAACACTGCAGCTGGGGGTCCAGTTTACAGCAGATCCAGAAAGCATTCAGACCTCCTTACTTTCTGTTCCATCAATCTGCACTCAGTAACCCATAACCACAAAGGGCAGCCTGACTGAAAGCGGCCGTTTCCTTTCTCCTGATTTTGTGACATTTCTGGGCAATTTTCACGGTGGCGCAGTGAGTAGCGCTGCTGCCTTGAAGTTAGGAGACCTGGGTTTGCTTCCCGAGTCCTCTCTGTGTGGAGTTTGCATGTTCTCCCCGTACTCCGGTTTCCTCCCATAGTCCAAAGACATGCAGATTAGGTGGACAGGCAATCCTAAATTGTCCCTAGTGTGTGCTTGGTGTGTGTGTGTGTGTATGTGGGTGGGTGTTTGTGTGTGTGTGGGTATGTCCTGTGGTGGGTTGGTGCCCTGCCTTGTGCCCTGTGTTGGCTGGGATTGGCTCCAGCAGACCCTCGTGACCCTGTTGTTAGAATATAGCGGGTTGGATAATGGATGGATGGATAAACAAACCCCACAGCTCTGTTATCTGAGGATCATAATGATTCACAATTTCATTGTTCTGCCTCGCAGTTAGGAGACCCGGGTTCGCTTCCCGGGTCCTCCCTGCGTGGATTTTGCATGTTCTCCCCGTGTCTGTGTGGGTTTCCTCCGGGCGCTCCGGTTTCCTTCCACAGTCCAAAGACATGCAGGTTAGGTGGACTGGCGATTCGAAATTGTCCCATGGGTGTATGTGTGTGTGTGCCCTGCGGTGGGCTGGCACCCTGCCCGGGGTTTGTTCCTGCCTTGTGTCCTGTGTTGGCTCCAGCAGACCCCCGTGACCCTGTAGTTAGGATATAGCAGGTTGGATAAGCGATTGATGGAGGGGTAATTTTCCGTTTTTTGATCTTTGCTATTTGAACTCTGGATTAGGTTTATCGGATTACAGACTGGATTTGCTTGCTTTCGTTGGCCTTTTCCAGGTGTATATTTTGCATATGTTTTTTTCCTTGTTCTCATTTTTTCTCGGTGAGTGTAATAACGTTAAATATGAAGAAACATCGTTTTTTGTCATACTGAGCCAGGGGCTTCATTATTGTTCCCCTCTCCCTCTTGATTTTTTACCAGCTTGGCTCCTTTTTGGTGTCATCAAGGTTTGGCTGCCAGGCTAATTTTGTTTCTTGGCCTCACTGGAGCAGGATGGCCTTCTTGTAGAAGGTGAAGCCTCACTTGGAGTTTTGTGTGAGCCAGGCAGGTCATTATAAAAATCCAATGTGTCACCTGGGTTCGTGATGAAACTCCAAATGGCCACGTAGAAAATTTAACGGTCCTCTCTACGTGCAACAGTAGCTTTATTTTGGCTTAGCTCCTTTGAGTCCGGGCAGCACTCTGTGTTGGGCATCATTCAAGAGCGACCCCTGCAGGGTACACCTGCTTACAATTCACATCAGTGTTGTGAGGGTAAAGCCCAGCTAGAATGTGCCCGGGTGTTTAAAGGTCCATTTGAGGTATTTGTAACGGTTCAGCTCTTAGATAATATGGCAAGGTCCGGCGCCAGTTGGCATTTACAGAACCTGCCAGTAACGAATGTGCAGTTTTGTATGGGCAGGGACGTTCTTAGGCATGCGCCGCGTAGGGCCCCGACCGTGAAGGGGGTCCCCAGCCCAGCCCCAACTTACAATTTTTTTTTTTTTTTTTTTGTCTGTGCCAGTCCCAGGAAATCAGTTCAGTCTCTTAGTCTTATTAACAATGGTAATTTATTATCCAAATTGCAATCTTCACCTACAATAAATCCCTAATAATATCGTCACGCTGTCGTAACTTTGCCAAATGCACTATAGCAAACGTTAATTTTAGAGATTCATTTCGGATTCATTCAGAGAGATCCCCATAAATTACCGGCCTTTACCAGATCCAGAACAAAATCAATATTTTACCACTCTGCATACACACAAGCGTACATGTAGGCCTACTGGTCATCTAAGGCCTTTTCCGAACGTTTTATTAGAACACCTTCCTGAACTCCGGGCCCCCCCCCCCATCCGGGGCCTGCACATTTCTGAACCGTGTAGGGCCCCCAAACTTCTAAGAACGGCCCTGGTGTGGGGCCCTGAGGGAGAGCCCAGCTAGATGGAAGCCCCCTTCAGAATCTACCAAGTCCATCTATTATTTTTTTTTAAGTCACCAACCAGAAAACTTCAAAGTTTTAATGCCAAGTAACACTCCCCAACATTTGAGATCGCCATTCAGAAGGTCCCAATGTTATTAAGTCAATTAAAAAATGGTACGTGTGAGTAAGTCTGGCAATGGGGTCTTCTCCGGGGATTTTCTTGCCCTGTGCCCGATGCTCCTGGTCTGATACCCCCAAGTAGCAGAAGAAAGTCAGAATCCTGAACGAGGTGTAGCCCCAGTCGCCATTCTGTCACACCACACTGTGTTATTCTAGAAAGGGCTCCACAGTGACCCTACAGTTCCATCAATATGACCGTCAAGCCCAGCCTGACCAGTAGGCACCCAAGGAACTTGAGAAGCATGTGAGTCGTCTGGCTCCTATTAGACTGGACGTGTGTCCTCTTGGGGGGGGGGTATCGGTCTATCTGTGGGACCACCACTGTTTCTGAAATCAATAGATAGATAGATAGATAGTATCTATCTATCTATCTATCTATCTATCTATCTATCTATCTATCTATCTATCTATCTATCTATCTATCTATCTATCTATCTATCTATCTATCTATCTATCTTTATTTCAGAAATAGTGGTGGTCCCACAATTCAGCTCCATAATGCCATTTTTGGCTCAGCCAAGCTGGGCTATGTGGGTTGCTTGACCTCTAAGTGTTTGTCGGCAGTAGCCCCCCAGGCTTGGCTTCTGGAGTGGGTACCGGTAACCCCGTTTTGGGCAGGGTACGCTGTCTTTTAATCTGTACATTCATGAGGCTCATTGTGAACCATTCTTTGTGTGCCCTTTTAGCCCAACCCAAAGGGAGACCCTACCTGACCAAGGTCTGACAATCACTCAGGAACACAAGACCCCCGTCCCGCCACCACGGGAAGGGTGGGGATGATGAATGACATTTTTCGTGTATTTATGCTATTTTTGTGTTATTTAAATATTATTTAATGATTCTGATTTATGTAAATTTCTCTCCTTGCTCTACTTTTTGAATTCTGTGGGTGGAAGCCCCCAAGAGGCGTGGCCACCATGACATCACTGCTCAGGCACCGCCCCCACCTTTATATTTGAGAGGGCAGAGATGGCTCCCTCAGAGCATCATCGAAGTTCTTGGAGTACAGAGCTTTTTAAGTTTTCTTATTTATTACATTTTCCTGTCGGTTTGTGATTCAGACTGGTTTGTTCTGGATTGTCTTTTTAGCCAGTTCCTTCTCCTGTTTTTATTCTCTTTTTAGATTTTTGTGAATAGACTCTTTGTTTATAAAGATTTTTTCACCCCCGCCTTGTCCTTTCAGCCAGAGGTTTCTTGTCCCTTGAAGGGCACCTTTACAAATTTAGGACATTTAAAGCCCATTTTTGAACTTTACAAGCCTGGGCTCCAGTTTGGACCTGTGTAGGCCATGAAGCCTGCCTGTTGAGTTTCTAGGTAGAGCAATGAAAGTCGTGGCCTGCTTTTGCTCTTTTTTGGAGGCCTTATGGCCCTCTTCACCCTGTGGTGTCACTGTGATCACAAGAGTGGCGGCTTGAGGTCACTCTCTGCACCTTTTGGATTTGTTGAATGAATCTGTCACACCTTGAAGTGTCAGCATGCAGTGAACACCACATTGCTCATGCACTGCTGGGGACCCCCACAGAAAGCTGTGACTTAGGGCCATCCTAACAGCATTATAGGCCCCCGGGCAAAGTAGGCATCAGAAACATTGTGGGCCACCTGCCAGTGCCCATACGTGCCCATTGGTACTCATAAATAGAACAGTCTGGACATTGAAGGGAACATGGAGTTCAATTCACTGGATGTTCTAAAGGGAGAATGGAGCCCAATAATGTAGTTGGCAGGGACCAGTAAGGAGGGCACAGAGCTGGGCACACCTCTGATATGAGGAGAGACCTGGACTCCAGTGCTGTGGACACTGCGGGAATCAGAGGGAGCAGAGAACCCACTGCTGCTGGAACCACTCAAATACAAGAGGGCACCAAACCATTAAACAAGAGACGCCAGTAGCGGATGTTGAGGGGGACACTGAGCCTGAAAATATGGACACTCTCAACATCAGAAGGCACTGCAGACATATAACAATTCTGGTGTGGCACCCTACATGCATAATGAAACCCAATAATATGGGCATATCAGAGGGAAGCTGCCATTGGCACTGAGGACTTATAAGAGAGTGCCAACTCTGGCACTGGGAACACCATAGATATGACTGGATGAATGGACACCTGGATTAAGGACACTGTAGACACCTGAGGGCACATAACTCTCAATGCTGCTGGCACTGCTCACATACAAGGGCACACGGAGCCCAAAGTTAGGCACAACTTATATATTGTACAGTTGATGTAGGGCAGTGGTGGGGACTTGGAGGACACTGCGGATATTTGCATAGGGAAACTTTTATACCAGAGTCACTCGTAAGAAGGCTTTATGTATCAATGCCAATATAGGGGACACACTGGATAGCCAGGAGAACACAGAATCCAGTAATATGGGCATATCAGAGAGAATCTGCTGTTGGCACTGAAGACTAGTGCTGGGGTCACCTTGATGTGATGTGTGGAGGCAATGCCATGAACATTAAGGAGAACACTGAAGCCAATCACTTGGGCACTCTGAATATCAGTGGGCACTGCAGACGTATAAAGGAACACTGAGACCAGCGCTGAGGACACTGCCAATGAGGCACCCTACACACCTAAGGAGCCCAATAAAATGGGCATAAGGGAGTCCAATGCTGGGGATCTCTCAGATATAACTACATAAATGGACACTAAGGTTGGGTCACCTCATAAATGACAAAATCAATGGACACCAGGGTTGGGGACACCTCCCATATGACTAGATGCATGGACACCAGGGTTAGTGACACTGGAGTCATCTGAGGGCACATAGATCCCAATGCTGCTGGCATCACTCATATTTAAGGGTGCACAGAGCCTAACGTTAGGGACAGCTCTTATATGAGTAGATGTAGAGTAGCGCTGGGGACATTGAGGACATCGGGGACATTTGTGTAAGGAAACACCAACCCTTAATACCAGGGAGCCCCTTATGACAAGGCCTCGTGAACGGATGCCAGTACAGTGAACATACAGGATATAAAGGAGAACACAGAACAGAATAATATGGGCATATCAGAGGGAAACTGGCATTGAAGACTTTTAAGGGAGTGCCAGGTCCAGTGCTCAGGACACCTTACAAATGGTTAAATAAATGAGCAACAGTACTAGGGATACTGTGGGCATCAAAAGGAGAGAAAAAACCATTTCTATATAGGGGCACACAGAGAGCACCCCATGTTGTTGAGACCGTGGGCATATAAGGGGTAATTAACTACCTGGATGCATAGAACTGATGAATGGTCTGTAATGCTGATGGCACTCTGGGTATGACCCATTGCGGCTGGCACAGTGGCAATACAATGGAGTGCAAAGCCCAGGGCTGAGGACTCTTCTGATGGGACAAGGTGAATGGGCTCCTGGTGCAGACATTGGCGCCAGCACAGTCAGCACCCCAGGGGGACACCAACAGGACTCACCCAATGGCTGGCTGCGATCACTTGGGATGCAATGGCCACCTCCTCCTTGGACCCTGCTGCTACTTTGAGTGATGCCTGACACAAGCAGCCCACTTTCATGTTCACCCCTGGGGGTCCGTCTATCTGTCTGTCTGTCAGCACTGGCAGCAGGCCCTGCCCTCGGTTGTGAGCGTGTATGTGTGTGTGTTTTGTGCTCCACCGTCTTCAGATTGGCGCTCCGTATTTTCTTGTTAACTCCTAACATATGCAGCCCGCAGGCAGGATTCACACAAGACTCTGGAAATTCTTAGGAAATGGTGATAAGTCACGAAAACGTGTAAAGAACTCTGGCAATTTTCACTTCAAATGTTGTCAGCGCGGTACTTTTATAAAAGTCTTTTTCTCACCACTTCACTGTAAAGTCTTTAGACGGCGGAGCTGCTTACACATTTAATGAACGACACTTCCTCGAGGTCTCTTTCAAAGGCTCTTTCTCTGAGATGTGTTGTTGTTATGCTCTTCATTTCTCCATCATGGTCTAGCTGGCTGGCACATAGGACTGCTGCACCCTTGCCCTTTGGCTGGTACTGGCACCTGAAGCCCTCTCTCTGTGGGCACCGGATGGCACCATCCTTGAATTCTCATCTGCGGGCAGCCAGCTCTGCACCGTGGCACTCGGGCCCTTGGACTCCCCGACTGGGACCCTGAGATGAGCCTGGGGTCAAGTGCAGCCCGAGCAGCGGCGGCGTGCCATCTGCGATGGGATATGGAAATGGGCCTCTCACTATTTATACATACAGGAAGGCTGCACCCATCTGCCATGGAAAGCGGCTCCCATAATTCAATCCCACCTTTACACCAAACAACTGTTGTTTACTCACAAGGTGACAATGAAATAACATGATTAATGACACACACACCTAGCATCTCACACCCCGGCAAGCGTGCAGCTCGTATGGAAAAAAAAAAACACAAAATGCCGCACCCGGGCTAGAAATCGCACTTCCAGCTGCACGGCATGCAAGAAGAAGAAAGAAGAGAAAGGAAAAAGATGGCACCCGGCCCATTACAGGGCCCACTGTACAAACTATGATGAACGCAATCAAGGTCTGGCACACAAACACATCACATGACACACAAACAGTGGCACTCATGTGACACACACTCGACAATTCACACAAGTCAACACACAGACAGGCAGAGATTGGCACAATCGAGCACTGGCACACAAACACACAACACATCATGTGACACACAAAGCACTAATGTACAAACATGCCATGGTGCCATGCAAACAGTGGCACTCACACGACACACACTTGACAATTCACACAAGTTAACACACAGACAGGCAGTGGTTGGCACAATCGAGCACTGGCACACAAACACAGAACACATCATGTGATGCACTAAACAAGTCAGCAGACACAAAGCACTAATGTACAAATACGCCACTCAGCCACGGTGCCATGTAAACAGTGGCACTCACATGACATACACTCAACAATTCACACACGTCAACACACAGACTGGCAGTGATTGGCACAATCGAGCACTGCCACACAAATACAAAACACATCATGTGACACAGAAAGCACTACTGCACAAACACACTACACAACCAGGGTGCCATGCAAACAGTGGCACTCACACGACACACACTTGACAATTCACACAAGTTAACACACAGACAGGCAGTGGTTGGCACAATCGAGCACTGGCACACAAACACACAACACATCATGTGATGCACTAAACAAGTCAGCAGACACAAAGCACTAATGTACAAATACGCCACTCAGCCACGGTGCCATGTAAACAGAGGCACTCACATGACATACACTCAACAATTCACACACGTCAACACACAGACTGGCAGTGATTGGCACAATCGAGCACTGCCACACAAATACAAAACACATCATGTGACACAGAAAGCACTACTGCACAAACACACTACACAACCAGGGTGCCATGCAAACAGTGACAGTCAAATGACACACACTTGACAATTCACACAAGTTAACACACAGACTGGCAGTGATTGGCACAATCGAGCACTGGCACACAAATACAAAACACATCATGTGACACAGAAAGCACTACTGCACAAACACACTACACAACCAGGGTGCCATGCAAACAGTGACAGTCAAATGACACACACTTGACAATTCACACAAGTTAACACACAGACAGGCAGTGGTTGGCACAATCGAGCACTGGCACACAAACACACAACACATCATGTGATGCACTAAACAAGTCAGCAGACACAAAGCACTAATGTACAAATACGCCACTCAGCCATGGTGCCATGCAAACAGTGGCACTCACATGACATACACTCAACAATTCACACACGTCAACACACAGACTGGCAGTGATTGGCACAATCGAGCACTGGCACACAAACACAAAACACATCATGTGACACACAAAGCACTACTGCACAAACACACTACACAACCAGGGGGCCATGCAAACAGTGACAGTCAGATGACACACACTTGACAATTCACACAAGTTAACACACAGACTGGCAGAGATTGGCACAATCAAGCACTGCTACACAAACACATCACATGACACACAAACATGCCACATGACACAAACTCAACAATTCACACAAGTTAACACACAGACAGCCAGTGAATGGCATAATCATCAAGCACTGGCACACAAACACTCAACACATCATATGATGCACTAAACAAGTCAGCACACACAAAGCACTATTGTACAAACACGCCACTCTGCCACGGTGCCCTGCAAACAGTGGCACTCACATGACACACACTCGACAATTCCCACAAGTCAACACCCAGACAATGTAGTGAATGGCACAATCAAGCGCTGGCACACAAACACACAACACATCATGTGACACACAAAGCACTAATGTACAAACATGCCAGGGTGCCATGCAAACAGTGGTCACATGACACACACTCAACAATTCACACAAGTTTACACACAGACGGGCAGTGGTTGGCACAATCGAGTATTGATGCACAAACATACAACACATCATGTGACGCACTAAACAAGTCAGCAGTCACAAAGCACTAATGTACAAACACACCATTCAGCCACGGTGCCACGCAAACAGTGGCACTCACATGACATACACTCAACAATTCACACAACACACAGATGTGCAGTGATTGGCACAATCCAGCACGGGCACACAAACCCATCATGTGACACACAAAGCACTACTGCACAAACATGCCACACAACCAGGTCACATGACACACACTCACCAATGCCCACACAGACAGGCAGTGGTTGGCACAATCAATTATTGACGCACAAACACACAGCACATCATGTTACACACTAAACAAGTCAGCACACTATGGTACAAACACGCCACACAGCCAGGGTGCCACTCAGCCAGTCAGACTCATATGATACACACTCAATAACTCACTCAAGTCAACACACAGACTGGCAGAGATTGGCACAATCTGACGCACAAACCCATCATGTGAGACACACAGCACAATGGTACAAACACACCACAGAGCCAGAATACCACACAAACAGTGGCACTCATGCAACACACTCAGCAAACAGACAGGCAGGGATTGGCACAAAGAGACATCACATGCCACACACAGCACTACTCCACAAACACACCAGACAGCCCGGGTGCCACACAAACAGTCAGACTCTCAGGACACACAAATGCATCATGTGACACACGAGCACAATCACACTCTCATCACAATTGCTCTCTCACAAAGCACTGACACACAGCACAGCCAAACACACACTCAACAATTCCCACAAGTTAACACCTAGACAATGCAGTGATTGGCACAATCAAGCGATGGCACACAGACTCCTCACGCGACACACAGAGCACTTACTGCACCAACACGCCACACAGACCATCAGACTCCCACGATACACACTCAACAATTCACACAACGGTGCATGGATGAGCACAATGGAGCGCTGGCACACAAACACACCACACATCACGTGGCGCACTAAACCAGTCAGCACACCCAGCACTACCACACAGACACACAACCCAACACACAGCCAGGCTTGTGCACACCTAGTGAGGAAGGCATAAAATATCAGCCTGCTGGCACAGACAGACACTGGGTGGGCACACCAGAACACAACTCCAGAAAGCCCTCAAAAGCCACAGGCACTTGCAGCCATTTGCTGAAATTAAAACACCCACAAATACACCATGGGCGGCACGGTGGCGCAGTGGGTAGCGCTGCTGCCTCACAGTTGGGAGATCTGGGGACCTGGGTTTACTTCCCGGGTCCTCCCTGCGTGGAGTTTGCATGTTCTCCCCGTGTCTGCGTGGGTTTCCTCCCACAGTCCAAAGACATGCAGGTTAGGTGGATTGGCGATTCTACATTGGCCCTAGTGTGTGCTTGGTGTGTGTGTGTGTTTGTGTGTGTCCTGCGGTGGGTTGGCACCCTGCCCAGGATTGGTTCCTGCCTTGTGCCCTGTGTTGGCTGGGATTGGCTCCAGCAGACCCCCATGACCCTGTAGTTAGGAATATAGCGGGTTGGAAAATGGATGGATGGATGGACAAATACACCATGCCATGTTCACACACACACACACACACACACACATAGACATTTCACTTGCAGTATTCATGTGCACAAAGACACAAATACAGGGCCCTCGCCCTCACACACACACACCAAAGCACAAACAGAAGGACAATCACACAAACACAAAATGTCACACGGACAGAAACACACAAAGTGAGTGAGTGTGCAAACACAGCCACCCCAGCAGAACACACCCAGGTAAACACACACAGGGTACGCGAGGACCCGGCCGTGTACACTCAGATGCAGGTCCTTCACATCCAGACACCGAGACGCACACACACACACACACACGCGTGCCGTCTGCCACAAGCAGGCAGGTACGCACACACAGGCCCACCGAAGTGAATTCACAGCTCCACACTCGCGCGCACACACAGAGCTGTGAACAGATGTGTCTGCATTGAGAGGCAAAAAAAAGAAAACGCAACACTCCGGCTGATGGCTTTCATCGCACACACACACACACACACACACACACACACACACACACACACACACACCATTTACAAATCTGGTACGTCTCCTCTGCTTGGATCAGCTTGTGCTGCTCAAACGTCCAGCCGGTGAGGGGTCTTGAGTGGGTGAACATGCCCACTGCCCTTCAGAGTGGGGTTTAGCTCAGTATAGTTACTTCCCACTAGACACACTGTCCATGTGCCCAATACTGGGGTCCTCTGTTTTGCCCAACCTGAGCCCATTGTGTCTCTCCTATCTACTTGTGTTGCTGCCCTCTGTAACTGCCCATGCCCATGTTGCTTACCTGCCCTTGTGCCGTGCGTTGCTTTTCCCAAATGCCCAGTGTGTCTCTTCTGCCTACCTGCACCAATGTCCAATGTTGACACCTATGCTGTGTTCATGCTCCTGTGCCCCATGATGCTGCCCAGTTTAGCTGCACCTTTGCCCAGTGTCGCCCCATCATGTGCCCAAAGTGTCTCACCTGTCAAGTTGCACAGGTGTGCAATGTTGCTGTTGTGTTTAGTTGTTCTTGTGCCCAGTGTTCCACCTCCAAAAGGATTCCCTTTGTCCAGTTCTGTGTGCCCAGGTTTGTTCCTTTGTCTAGACATACCTGTGCCCACTGGTGCTCTTCTGTATAACATGCCCTCATGCCCATGTTTAGTTGCATCAGTGTTACTGCCCTGTATAATTGTATTTTGCACAAGTTGTGCCCATGCCCATGTACCCTGTGAAGTTGTCCTGCTTAGGTGCACCTTTGCCTAATGTAGCACCCCCTGATGTGCCCAATTTGTCTCCCCTGTCTAGTTGCACCGGTGCTCAGTGTTGTGCCACTGTCTTACTGTACGCTGTCCAGTTTTGCTTCCCTGCTCCTGTGTGCCCAGGTTCGCTCCTTTGTCTAGATGTTCTTGTGCTTAGTGATGCTCCCCTGTATGGAGTAATTGCCCGTGTGCCATGTGTTGCTCCCATTCCCAACATTTTAATTTTGCTCCCTTTTGCCACTGTGGCCTGTGTGTGCCACTATGCTGCATTTTGCTTCTCTGCCCTGTGAGTCCAATGTGCCTTCCTTATGTAATTATGCCTGTGCCCACTTTTATTTTCCTGCTCCTGCATGTCCACTGTCTAGACATCCTTGTGCCCAGCACACCTATGTACACTTTGTCTCCCCTGTGTGGTTTCTCCTGTGCCAAACTGACTTCACTTTGCCCTTTGATGCTGGCAAAGTGCTTATTGTGGTCATCACTGCTTGGTCAAGATGGCATGGCTGTGATCTCATTCTCATCCCTCCTGGCTCCTTTGGGGACACCTGCCTGCACCTGTCACTGGCACTCGAGGACTGAGGTACCATGCAGCCCAGTCACTTTCTGGGATGGGGGGGGGCATATTAGAAAGGGGGAGAGTGGGGGGGTGGTGTCCACCCTCATTTCAACACCAGTGTGTTCCATAAGTTGGGACACAGAGCTGTTCTTATGGGGATGGTGGGTGTCAGTGTCTGAGCTGGGAGTCTCTGGGGGGCTAGTGAATGGACAATCAGAGGACCTGAAGGTTGTGGTCTCCATCACCCTGAACTGGGATGAGGGTGATGAGAGCTTAAGGGTCCCCATTAGTCTTATGGTGGTCTTCAGGGATCACTGATCTCATGACATGTGCAGTGCATTGTAATGTGCTCTGAAAGGCGCTATATACAGTAAAAGGGGGGCACAGTTCCCAAAGATGACAAATCACTCTTTATAGTGAACAGTGCCCAGGCCCACTGCAGAAGGATTTAAGGGACAATAAAGCAAAGACAGGTGAGGTAACGTGTTCAGGAACATGAAAGGAGCTATATAGAGGAAAGGTTAATGGGCACCGTGGCCCACTGGGTCATCTAAAACAAGAGGATGTGGGCACAGTAGGGGCTGAGCGTGCATTCCTGAGCTGTATATGCCCACCACCCGTGCAATGAACCACAGTGGTAGGGTCCCTTCATTGTTTTATAGCGCCTTTCATGTGGATGCACACAGCACAGCACAGTTTGCATGTGAAGATCTTTTAGTTGTTTGTCATTTACAGGCGGCTGACTCAACTTAGTCCAAGTTCTTTGGTGTGCCAGTGCTGGGGACTGAACCCGCTTCCTTGTACTTTAGTCATAATGGCTTTCAACATTCTGTTGTGTGGCACCTTTCAGGGTGAACATATAGAAGAATCAGAGCAAAGGCAAGTGATGTGAAAGGCCAACGTGAGCATGGTGTGCCAGTGAAATGAACTGAACCCGCGTCCTTCTGCTCCGCACTCCAATGCGGGCCATTTATATAGCGCCATTCATGGTGGGCAATGTTGAGACAAATGCAGTCAAGTCAGGAGATTTTCTCAGAGTACCACCGCTGGGGGGGTACGGTGCCTAGAACAGTTTATTTTTTTGTAGCGCCTCTCATGGTGAAGACCCCCTCAGTCTGTACAGAAATGCACACTTATATGGCTATGTGTCCAGGGGTACCTGGTGTGCCAGTTTGGGGAAGTTGGGGGGGCTTGAGCCTGCTTTTTACACCCCATGCTGTTTCCAAGTGGGTTACAATGCTTGGTAAACTTTACTTTATATAGTGCCTTTCTTGATAAATGATATGTAAAGACATAATAAATCTTTATATTAGTGAGACATGTGCTGAGGGTCACTTGTTGTGGCAGTGGTGGGGACGGAATTGGCAACCTTCTGCGTTAAATTCAGCCCCTCCACTGCTAGTGTGGCACGGTGCCTGCTGAGCTTTACATTCGACAGCTCCTTTCACCTTTATTCACAGCAACATATTTCTGCAGCTAAAGAGCAGGCTGTACCAGGGCCACACGTTGTGCCAGTCCTGTCCTCGGAACATTCCAGAGGGACAAAGCACCTTGTGACATCTACAGTATTTTACATTAATAGCGTCTGTCATGGAGTACAACACCTTAAAGTGCGTTATGGTGCAGAGAATCACAAAACGGCACCCGGCAGGCAGAGCGGACGACACAGTGAATGAGCCACAGTCCCAGTGTTTGGTAAACTTTGCATTATATGGCGCCTTTCTACAATCATCCCCTATTTCAGTTCTTAAAGTGTAGGCAGGCTGAGTGAACTGCACAGTGAATGAGCTTCTCCTGGGATGGAAAACGGATGTCTGGTAAGCTTTGCTTTATATAGTGCCTTTCAACAATGACATCCTGTTTCATTTCTTACAGTGTAGGCAGGATGAATGGATTAAGCGGTGAACGAGCTAGTCTTGGAATGGAATCCCAGTGTTTCGTGCTTTATATAGCGCCATTCAATAATGATCCCCTATTTCAGTTCTTATAATGTAGGGAGGCAGATAGGACTACATAGTGAATGAGCCTCTCCTCAGTTTGAATCTCAGTGTCTGGTAAGCTTTGCTTTATATAGCGCCTTTCTACAATCATCCCCTATGTCACTTCTTATGGTGTAGGCAGGCTGAGTGGTTTACACAGTGAATGAGCTGCTCTTGGAATGGAATCCCAGTGTCTGGTAAGCTTTGCTTTATATGGCGCCTTTCTTCAATGACCTCCTATTTCAGTTCTTATGGTGTAGGCAGGCAGAGAGGAGTACACAGTGAATGAGCTTCTCCTGGGTTTGAATCCCAGTGTCTGGTAAGCTTTGCTTTATATAGCGCCTTTCAACAATGCTATCCTATTTCAATTCTTATTAATGTAAGGAGGCTGAGTGGATTACACAGTGAATGGGCTTCTCCTGAGATTGAGTCAATTTTGTATTATATAGCGCCTTTCAACAATGACCTCCTATTTCAATGCTCACAGTGTGTGCAGGGTGAATGGATTAAGCAGTGAACGGGCTGCTCTTGGAATGGAATCCCAGTGTCTGGTAAGCTTTGCTTTATATGGCGCCTTTCAACAATGACCTCCTATTTCAGTTCTTACAGTGTAGGCAGGCAGAGAGGAGTACACAGTGAATGAGCTTCTCCTGGGTTTGAATCCCAGTGTCTGGTAAGCTTTGCTTTATATAGCGCCTTTCTTCAATCATACCCTATTTCGATGCCCACAGTGTAGTCAGGCTGCGCCAGTAGGGGTACATCACGTTCCAGTTATTGCATTTCCTTCTCTTTTTTAAATGTCGTCATTTAAATGGGCCATATTGCCTGATATTTTTTTTATATAGCGCCTTTCATGCCTCACCACCCCAACACTGTGATAAATAAGATGATTTCTATAGCGCTTGTGCCATTGGTGGGCTGTGAACAGACAGGCGTCTTTCTGCTTTAAATTCCATTGCCTTTGCCAGTGGGCTGTGGCGCCTGGCCAAGTTAATGTTATATAGCGCCTGTCATAGTCAACGCACACGGGCACGTGTTTCTGTGTTTAGAATGTGCCAGTGGAGGGTGACTGGCCCAGTGTGCCAGTGCCAGGATTCTGCGGCTGGTAGCCATTATTTTATTATATGGCGCCTTTCACACTGGGCCATCTCTACTATTGAAGCCCATTTTAAAGATTTGCGCTTGATAGGATGAATTTGTTGTCAAATTTCTTAAGCTCTGCGTTCTCATGTTTTATTCTTCAGAGTGCGGGCAGATCAAGTGGTTTGCCCAGGGCTGGTGGAGTCTGAACCCTCCTCATTTTGTTGATGCCCTGGTATCTTTTGCAGGTGGCACAACACCTGGTGTGTTTAATCTCATATGGCACCTTCCATCTCCGTAATGTTTGTATGTCGTAGGATCAAAAGCAGAAACAGCAAGCAGCGCCAGCCCTGCTTGATGATGATGATGATGATGTTAGAATCCACAAAACATGCAGACCAGGGTGCAGAGCAAAGGGCATACTGCCAATCAATAGAAACCGAAGGTGACAGGCCCATCCTGCCACCTCAGGCTTTGCACCTCAAGGTGGCTTTGCACTTTTTATAGCATGTTGCAGCATCACTCATTGTCTGGCTTGGCGAGGGTCTCAACTGAGCCCCCTCTCTGCCTTCTGATGCCTGGAAGCGCTTGACAACGTATATAAAATGTAGGACTAGACGCGGACACACGTGCTTCTAATCCTTCTCCAGAAATGTTTCAAGGATGGACTGGCATCCCAGTTCGGTTGGATCCTGTCCTCGTAATTGGCCAACTTAATGGACTCGGTATAAGCGAGGCAGGGGGCTTCCCTGTGGCATGAAATGGTAGAAGAAATGGAAAGCTTGGCATCTCAGCAGGAGTGAACAGAAGGTTCTTACCTGACCGGAATGCCAGTTACTGCAGAAGAGGTTCCTCCTCCTCCTCCTCCTCCTCCTCATCACAATTGGGGGCTTGGAGATGAGAGAGGAGAAGGACCAACCAGGCCTGGGAAGGAGGAAGAGGAGGAGGAGGAGAAGAAAGCATGGAGATTGTGGATTGTGTCAGCCACCCCTTTAAGGCACATCCTTTCACATAAGCAGGGTTTGAACCCGGGGCAGTCGTGTCAGGGTGTTTGGTGGTCTCTTACGCCCCCTACAGGTCACACACGTCGCGTATTTTCTAGAGTTAGAAGCTGAGCGATTGAGGCTTGTGCTTTATACTGCAGTGATGAGGCCAAAGGGACCACCTACTGCGAGTCCTAGTTATCTGAACCCCCATAAACCTCAGCTCTCCCCAGGGGTCCTGAACTCACCATTTTAATAGGCACCCCGGGCACAAGTGCTGATGCCCACTCCCAGAGACCACCAATGTCAAAGTCCAGCTCTGATGAGCCTCCATAATTTCCCCCAGTGTTTAAGCATTTACTAGGAATGGGTGGGATGATGGGTGGGCTCGGGTTCGAGACACCTGCACCCCCCCCCCCCCCCACACACACACACACCCACCAAGCTGACTCGCTTGACAGCTCTCTAATTAAAGCGAACTCGCCAAGTAGCAGGGGCCGTTTTCTCAGACACCCCCCCCCTACAAAGCACTGAAGCATCTTTGATCTGCCCCCCGTGTCAGCCGTAATGATTCAGGTGAAATTTTATCACTCCTTCCACCCCGGCCAGTAATGAACAAATTCACTGTATATTACGGGGGACTTGATCTCTGGCAAAACACTACTGGAACAAACAATTTGGTTTGTCAACACCTTTACAAGGACTCCTCAATCAATGCCAGCGCTCTAAATTTAAACAGCAAAGTGCATTTGACTGCAAGACCCGGGACTGATTAGAGCGCCCAGTTCAGCGAATTGCTCGAGACAGCCCAGCAATCAGATTATTAACTCTGCTTGAAAATACTCTCTGCTCGGCAGGATTAGCATGAATATTTTGATATAGATCGATAAGCAATCTCCACTCTATAAGAAATGCCAGCAACATTCATTTGGCTGATCAAAGGTTTATATCAGCCGGCCGCGACAGCTCGCTATTGTTTTCTGTCTCCTTCGCCGGGCCGATTCCACAGGAAAAAACACAGGGCCGGCTCGCCGTCACCTAATCGTGGAAACAATCAGCGCTTCACAAGATCCCATCTAGCAGGGGCCGCTCGAATGAAATTAGGGCAGCGCAGGCGCCGGCCATGAGGGGACTGAACTCATTTCTTATCCATTACCGGTCGAGTCCACCGGTCTTGGCCGGCCCGCTGCCCCCCACGCGGTCCCCGAAGACGTGCGCCGAGAATTGCATTGTGGGTTTCATTTCGTTATCCAAAGCGACTTACAAATTCCGATTTCGATGGAATGGGACCCAAGTGGGGAGGCAATTGAGCCAAGTCCCCTTTGTTAGGTGCACTTGGGCCAGAGCCATGTTGGGGGGGGGGGGGGGGTCTGCATAACACTTATAGGTCATGTATGGCATTATCAAGGAAATGTACTTTGTCTGCGGCGTCACTTGTGTCACCCATCCATCCATTTTCTAAACCTGATTATCCAGAGAGGGGGTCACCGGGAAGATGGAGCCCATCTCATCAGCTATAGGATTCAAGGTAGGAATAATCCCTGGACAGGGAGGGAGGGACAATCCATCTTAGGGTCCAGCTTTTAATAACCAAGAGCTGTCGCCAACGTGATTCTGTCACTTAATGAATCCAAATGGCCCCACCGTGGTCCCAGAGCAGGCTGGCTTCCCCCTAGAGACGTGCTGCAGCAGGGCCGTCTCAATGGCATCATTGCCCTCCTGGGCAGAGTAGTGCACTGGAGCCCCTGTTTTGATTGTGCAACAGAAACATCGTGGGCCTCCCTATGCGCCTGGGGCCCACTGTGCCCATATGTTAAGAGGGCTCTGCAGAACTAGCTGGGTGTCAAGGTATGTGGGCAGGAGCAGCCCCTTACACAGATTTTTTTTTTTTTGATTTGCCCCCATATCCAATCCTCATATTAAAGTAAATGGACTCAGAACATAAGTGGGGAGCTAAATCAGTTTGTGACCACCAAGGTAATAAAATAAGGCACATCAGGGGATGCATTAAAAGTGGACAAAATCCCCAAATGAAACGATTACACGTGGAAAAGGAAAATAATAACGGTAGGATGTAGGCAGTCGGCCCATTACTTGATATAGCGCCTTTCACAAATTCCGTCATCACAAGCAAAATCAAAATACCAAGCACTGAGTCCCCGGTGACGGATATTTCGAAAAATAAACACCACAGCATGGGACGGTACGCAGTATGCAATCCATTGTGGGAGACAGGGGGCGCTGTCCAGCTGTCCCTGAGCCCAGAATAAATGCCAAAGGTGCCACAAAGGTGCCACTTTATTAGAAAACAAACAGGCAATGGAAGGACAAGCAAGAGGAGTGGCTCACCTGGGTAAGCCCCCCTCTGTCCAGCCCCCCACCTCAATCCCTCACACACAGGGGGTGTTTCAAGGATTTGATGGAATCAGCGCCTTAGACCCATTTGAGGGTCTCTAGGGGGGTCTTTCTCCGAGCCTCTTGCACTCTCATTTAACTTCAAAACACACTTTAATGAGTCCGTGAAGTGGAACCAAATTACTGTCGCTGCTCGGTTTGTTGTCGGCATCTGCTGCCCCTCGCGACGTGTTGTAAAGTGAGGGTCTGTCAGCTTTGGGGTTTTCAGTTTGATGATATGCATGTAACGTGGGTCATGTATGTACTGAGGGGTCCACTTACATTTTAAATCAATACAAATATATACCAAATGATCAGGGTCTTTCTACAATATGTCAGGGGTTTATGCCATCCCTTTCAATGCCACTCCTCACAAGCTGCCCACCTTTTTTCTTCACCTTCTACACCTTCTCAATGTCTGGCTTCTCTTCAGCCCCCTACCAGTTAAATTCCTGACTGCTCATTTCTCAGCCCCAACTGAATTAATGGACAGGAACCAATTGTAGGGTCCGAAGTGTCCTCTAGAACTTCAAAGGTTATCCACTTGAACTTTGCCTCAAATTCCCAGGTGGGTGTGTAGTCCACAACCCCTAGCGACCTTATTAGAAGGATAAGGGTATGTCCAAATGTCTGTCCATCCAGCTGCTATTTTCTCTGTCATTCCAATAGATGATGCATCACAGACATTTGTAGCAATAAAATGCATTGCGCTTATCATTCCAACAGAGAGCGCCTTATAAACATTAACACTGCTCTTCCGAATCCCATACCAAATAGCATATAACAGAGACACATGAATTGCATTTGTCACTCTAGCAGATGGAACATCACAAACATTTGTAGCAATAAAATGCATTGCGCTTGTCATTCCAACAGATGGTGCATCATAAACATTAACACTGCTTTCCTGAATCCCCATACCAAATGGCATATAACAGAGACACATGCATTGCAATTGTTACTCCAGCAGATGGCACATCACAAACATTTGTAGCAATAAAATGCATTGCGCTTGTCATTCCAACAGATGGTGCATCATAAACATTAACACTGCTTTTCTGAATCCCCATACCAAATGACATATAACAGAGACACATGCATTGCAATTGTCACTCCAACAGATGGCACATCTCAAACATTTGTAGCATAAAATGCATTGTGCTTGTCATTCCAATAGAGGGTGCATCATAAACCCTAACACTGCTTTTCCGATTCCCATATCAAATGGCATATAACAGAGACACATGCATTGCATTTGTCACTCCAGCAGATGGCACATCACATATATTTGTAGCAATAAGACGCATTGTTCTTGTCATTCCAACAGAGGGCACATCATAAACATTAACACTGCTTTTCCAAATCTTATACCAAATTACATATAACAGAGACACATGCATTGCAATTGTCACTCCAACAGATGGCACATCACAAACGTTTCTAGCCAAAAATGCATTGCACTTGTCATTCCAACAGATGGTACATCATCAACATTAACACTGCTTTCCCGAATCTTATACCAAATGACATATAACAGAAACACATGCATTGCAATTGTCACTCCAACAGATGGCACATCACAAACATCCATCCATCCAGTTTCCAACCCGCTGAATCCGAACACAGGGTCACGGGGGTCTGCTGGAGCCAATCCCAGCCAACACAGGGCACAAGGCAGGGAACCAATCCCGGGCAGGGTGCCAACCCACCGCAGGACACACACAAACACACCCACACACCAAGCACACACTAGGGCCAATTTAGAATCGCCAATCCACCTAACCTGCATGTCTTTGGACTGTGGGAGGAAACCGGAGCGCCCGGAGGAAACCCACGCAGACACGGGGAGAACATGCAAACCATCACAAACATTTGTAGCATAAAATGCATTGTGCTTGTCATTCCAACAGATGGCACATCACAAACATTTGTAACAATGCATTGTATTACTACAGATGTGTGTGATGCGCCATCACTTGGAATGACAAATAAAACAACTTTTGCATTACAAAGTAGATTCCAATAGATAGATAGATAGATAGATAGATGGTGCACTGCAAGCGTTAACACTCTGGTCGACGTTGATTCCTTAGATTTCGACCCGTCTAACCCAGCGAGTTCAAATATAAAGCGTCAGGCTGTACTCGCCCACCATGATACCAAGTGGCAGGCGTCTGCACTCAGAAACTCGCACATTTAATGGACCCATTGTTGGTTTTATGCCCTCAGAATATTTAAATCTGGGGCATCCCCAACATTTGGACAGGGGGGTCCTGTCACATGATTTAAAGACCAACGGCATGTATTCTACTCTATTTGGCCACATTAGCCGACCCCAGGGGTTCACCCCGTAATGAAATACGAGGGGTCAGAGTTACTGCTTGAAAAAATGGTGATGGGTAATATATGCATGTGGACGGTCATTTTATGCTATTCTGAGGTCGAGGATCACAAATATTATAATGCTTTTGATATACAGTTCTTTACTGGTGGTCCTAGTGGTCCTAAGGGCCACTCCAAGAAGGTCAGAAATGACAAATTTCAAACATAAGCATGTGGGGTATAATTTTGGACTATTTCAAAGTCACTGATTTGTGATTTTTAATAATAAAAATAATTCTTTACATTTATATAGCGCTTTTCTCACTACTCAAAGTGAGTGAGGAGCCACTTCAACCCCCACTAATGTGCAGCACCCACCTGGATGATGCGATGGCAGCCATTATGTGCCTGTACCCTCACCATGCATTAGCTGTTTGGTGGTGAAGGGGTGAGAGAAAGTTAGCCAATTAGAGACAGGGGGTGATTAGGGGGCCAGACTGACTAGACTATTAGGTGGGAAGGCATGTGAGATAGTTAGCCAGTAAAGGAGAAGGGGATATGACTAGGCCACGGTGGGCAATTTAGCCAGGACATTGGGATGCCCCCTGCTCTTTACAAAGGATGCTCAGAGGTCTTTTATGACCACAGGCAGTCAGGGCTGGCAGTTTTTCATCTCCTCTGAAGGCCAACACAAGTTTATATCACAGTGTCCCTGTCACCGAGATTGGGGCATTGGATTCCATATACAGGTCACATGGTGGGCGCCCCCTGTTGGCCTCACCAGCACCTCTTCCAGCAGCAGCCCAAACTTTTCCTAGATGGTCTCCTATCCAAGGCCTGCACGTGCTGAGCTTCAGGTGGGTGACCTCTTCTGAGGTGCAGGCTGCTGGCTTGGGGTCCTGGTCACAAGTTTCTGGTGTGGACATCTTCACAGGTCTGAAGTGAGACGTCTAATGATGGGCGATCTGAGAAAGTGACATGTAGGAAACTGGCAGAGGGTCTTTAGTTCAGCTAAAGTTTAAATTGGAAGACCAATGTAAGGACCGCTAGGATAACAGAAGGGTGACATCAAAGGAGAGCCAATGTGCTGAGGAGCAGGAAGGACAACACCCGAGTTGTGCAAATCTTCAAACTTTAGGCCACAGAGGGTTTGGGAAGGCTCATGACAGTGACATCTGTAGGACAGAATGACAGAGGTCTGCTCCATTGGGACACGGATGGACTTCTCTCAATGGAAGACGTCCCGATAGATGACCCCTTTGTGCAACTCAGGAGTAGAGCAGAAGCTCATGGGAGAGACCCCGCCTTCCATTTCCAGTCATGCCCACCAGCAGACATCTCTCTACGTCAGATGCCCCCTCCCTACTTGAAACATGGGGTCTTACTGGGGCATTCTTAATAGTTCAGTTTCCAGAAGGATCTGCCAGGTGTTGAATTTCTGACTCAGCGGTTGTTTTATGGAATGGTAGATGGTGACTGGGCATTTGAACCCGGACTGTCTGTAACATAATCAGGGGATGACCCGGGCAAATGAGGACACAGACGTAGCAAGGGCTAGGTGTAAAAAGTGAGAAGTGCTTTAATTTAAAGTCCGTCAGTCAAAAGGAAACAAGTGCTGTGCTCACTTCAAAATAAGAAATGAATCGTCCCGTTAAAGCAGTGGTGGTCTGCGAGTTTAAAATTCAGCATTAAAACCAACGCAGTCATCGGGTCCTCAGTGCTACTTCTAATCTTAGACGAGCCCAGCACAACGCCCTCTTCGTCTCCCCGGCCCCCCCCTCCCTTACTCACTCCTCTGTGGTCCTCACCACCCGACCCCCACCAGTTGTAATCCTACTCACTCCCCTGGCACCCACAATCGCACCCACTCCCTGACAAAAATATTCAGTGGGGACGATCCGCCCTTAGAGTGCCACTCCCTCGCAGGGCTTTTGACTGTGCTGCCCCTCCCACACTTGCTGGATGGCTCCACCCCATGCCAGTCTCACTGCTCTGTTTCTGTTCTTTTTCCTCACACCCCCCCTCTGCCGGGCAGGCTTCTCTTATCCCACCACTCCTAACTGGGCACAGGTATGAGGAGCTGCTTCATCCATGGCACCATTGAGACGCCTGACTGAACTGCTCCGTCTCTGCACGTGTGTCCGGTGTGGTCAGCCAGCACTTCAGTTAGCTGGCACACTGCACTGGCACACCCCTGCGCCCAATAGAAACTGACACTTTTTGGGGTGTGAATATTTATTTAAAATTCACACAGGGCCACGGACCACTGATCACAGTAGACTCCTGAGGTATTGAACAAGCCTAATGGCTTTCAGCACTCCCCCAAAGACCACCATTACCGGGGTCTCAGTTACTTGACCTTACTGGGGGCTCAGTTACCTGAACTTACTGGGGGCTCAGTTACCTGACCTGACTGGGGGCTCAGTTACCTGACCTTACTGGGGGCTCATTTACCTGACATTACTGGGATCTCAGTTACCTGACTTTACTGGGGGCTCAGTTCCCTGACTTTATTGGGGGCTCATTTACCTGACCTAACTGGGGGCTCAGTTACCTGACCTTACTGGGTTGTCAGTTACCTGACTTTACTGGGGGCTCAGTTACCTGACCTTACTGGGATCTCAGTTACCTGACCTTACTAGAGGCTCATTTACCTGACCTTACTGGGATCTCAGTTACCTGACCTTGCTGGGGGCTCATTTACCTGACCTTACTGGGGTCTCAGTTACCTGACCTTACTGGGGGCTCATTTACCTGACTTTACTGGGGACTCAGTTACCTGACTTTATTGGGGGCTCATTTACCTGACCTTATTGGGGGCTCAGTTACCTGACCTTACTGGGGTCTCAGTTACCTGACTTTACTGGGGGCTCAGTTACCTGGGCTCATTTACCCGACCTTACTGGGATCTCAGTTACCTGACTTTACTGGGGGCTCATTTACCTGACCTTACTGGGGTCTCAGTTACCTGACCTTGCTGGGGGCTCATTTACCTGACCTGGGACATCTCAGTAGATGATCTTGGTGTTCCCAACACTGAGGTACAGAATGGTAGACTTCAGCAGAGAACTGTAGTGAGTTTATTGGTAGAGCATCATGAAGTGCCCACTGGCGCTGGTGGCACACGAAAGCGGATGTCACATTTAGTGACTCGTCATGGCTGCCTCAAACTCAGTTTCAGATTTTCCTAAAACATTTTTTTTTGCAATTGATGTCCCCTCATTGTCAGAAACAATTCAGGTGCCCCCTGACGGTGCTGGTGGCTGCACAAATGCTTTCCAGGTATGGCGAGTCATCAAAGAAACAAGCCCCTGTTCTGTTTGCTCCCCACCCAGACACTCATTCTTCTTCTGTCCTTGCAGCCATGTTGTATGCAGTAGACCTGCGGATGCCCACTCATTGATGGTCGGCAGCCCCAGAGGTGGCTAACAAAACCAGACAGGCATGATGTGGGCATGGAGAGTCGCAGAGCGTTATGATTGAGTCCCTGGGGGTACCACACTCCCTAAACGGTGGCTGCTTGCTCAGATTAAACAAACGAAGGCTGTGACTGAGAATGGTGGCTGAGGTCGCTCTTGAGGTGACATTTTCCCGCCAGGTTCCTCTTCAGCACAGTCACACTTGCATTTCATGATCAAGCACTGCCATCTTAATCCACATGGCATGGCTGAGCACTCCATGCTCTCTTCACTTTGGAAGTAACGAGACCCTGGCACTGACTGGCCTTATGGCTTCAGTTTTTGACCAGCAGGTGGCACTGCCCTTGCCCTCCTTACATCACAGATGTTGGGCCCGACACGGTGTGGTCCTGGGTGGCTGACCACTGGAGACGCGGCTCTCGTCCAGCCCGCCGCGGCCAGTTTGGAGACGATCCCTTCGCGTGTTATCACATGTTTATGTTATTAGTGAAGCGTTCGCTGGTTGTTATAACCTTGAAATATTTCTGCCCGAGAGCCCGGCGCACATTTGTTTGGCTTTGTAAACAGATCAAAGAATCGCACATCAGGAGTGACCTGGCCCCCGTCCAGGACGCCGCTCGGCCCCCTTGAAAATCTGCTCTTGCTGGGTCACCCTGGCCCTTTCAAATGACAGCTTGGACTGGAAATGAAATGAGAGGGGAAGAAAAGAGAAAAGAGCCAAGGAGACGGAGGCAGACGCACTTCTCCCACCCGCTCGCTTCCTTCCTTCCTTCCCTCCCTCAACAGGCGTGTGAGCAGCCGGGTACCCTGGGGCGGCCCTGTTCGCAAGGCGCAACGTATTTATGGTTTATATAAGTCACACATTTTAAATGATGTTCAATATTACGCTCACAGAAATATGCATTTACGACATCTTTAAAAAATGTATCAAACACATATTTAAACGTGCTAATGGCATGTGCTAAATCACTTCACGATACGCTCTACGAGGAATTGCCAACATCATGGCAAAAACATATTTTTCTCGTCAGCTGGTGCAAACTGGCTTCGTAATGAGGCTCGGGACCGATCTGGCACAGCCTGTTAGGAGGCACCATGAGCAGGAGAAAGGGTGCCCACCCCGCTGCAGAACTGAGCACGGGCACAGTGGCAACAGGCAGGGAGGCAGCAGTGACTCACCAAGACTGGGCAGAGTCGGCAGGGCATGACACAGTGGCACCACAGGGTGAAGAGCAGCTTGTGTGGGTGGCTAACTGAGCGCATTACAAGGGGGAAGGACTCAGTATGGCTGCCACCTCAGGTGACACTGACACTGGCACCGCAAAAGTCAAAGTTTGTGTGTCAGCTACCTGGATGTGGCACCTCAGAATGTATGGAAAATACTACAGTCTTAGGGTGCACGTGACAGTAACTGCGAGGGCACTGCCACTTCATGAGAGGTGGGCTTCACTGAGCAAAAACTCAGCTTTGGCATTGGATGGCACTCAGGACATAGTCATACGGAGGGCAGCTGGGAGGGACCCTGGACACCACAGACAACCAAAAAAAGAGGAATGGTGGGCAGCTGCTGTTCAGTGCAGGGGAGAAGGAAAGTACGGGGCAGCAATGGCACCTCAACAGGCCCCTCAGTGCCCAAAGGTGACAGAATAAAGTAGGCGATGCAGGGTCTTCTTATTGTCTTTAGCCGCCAGACTGATATGTGGCCTTCGCCATTTTAGTCCTCTTCACCGTAACCTGCTGGACCAGGCGCTCTGACACAGGGCCAATATGTCTTCGTATCATTAGATGATCGGTGTCATGGTGTGCGTGTGCGTGTGTGTGTGTGTGTGTGTGTGTGTAAAGTTCTGTAGATGGCACTTGGGTACTCATGGTGGCTGTTGGAATGTTAATGCTGAGCACCGGGTTTATGTTGGAAATCGTGGCTGGAGTAAGGAGACCTTCAGTTTGGGAATCAGAAAAGGACAGACGTGAATATGCAAAAACAAACCTGAGAGACGGAAAATCAGATATGGAGGATGGATCTCTCTATCTCTCTCATTCTCTCTCTCTGTCTATCTATCTGTCTATTATATAGTGCCTTTCATATCTATCTATCTATCTATCTATCTATCTATCTATCTATCTATCTATCTATCTATCTATCTATCATATAGTGCCTTTCATGTCTATCTATCTATCTATCTATCTATCTATCTATCTATCTATCTATCTATCTATCTATCTATCTATCTATCTATCTATCATATAGTGCCTTTCATATCTATCTATCTATCTATCTATCTATCTATCTATCTATCTATCTATCTATCTATCTATCTATCTATCTATCTATCTATCTATCTATCATATAGTGCCTTTCATGTCTATCTATCTATCTATCTATCTATCTATCTATCTATCTATCTATCTATCTATCTATCTATCTATCTATCTATCTATCATATAGTGCCTTTCATATCTATCTATCTATCTATCTATCTATCTATCTATCTATCTATCTATCTATCTATCTATCTATCTATCTATCTATCTATCTATCTATCTATCTATCTATCGCACCTTTCAGAACTCTCTGGTACATCTGGAGGCCCCTAATTCTCTCCAGGGTGCAGACGTAAGACAACAATAAATCCTTTCTTCTCATCAGGCCAGCTTTAGGGCCTCGTCTGACATGTACGGTTCTCTATAAGCCAGTTGGCTTTGGTGTAGAGGCCCCCACAACCATTCCCTTATCTAATCTAGTAACTGGTATCAGGGAGCTCATGAAATCCTCCACCCCTAAACCCCCCCCCCCCCCCCCCCACCACCACCACCACCACATCACCACCCAAGAATAAAAAATTCAAAAGGAATGGCTAACGCCAGACATAGTGACATGAAGAACAGCTTCCCGTACCTGGCAAGGTTTGCACTACTATCATGTGTTGTATTGCGAGTCCATCCTGGTTGTGGCAGAGCCCTCAATGTTCCACCATTCATACCCCCCTCTATTATATTAGTTATTTATTCTTTTATGTCTTCTCTGTACTCAAATGTGGCACTTGGTGCCACTGCCCACCTGTCAAGTTGTTTTGCCTGCCTAAGGTAAAGTCATCCCTGATGGAGGATCACAGGAATCGTCGGGTAGAGGGGTCCTTTCATCGGATTGGCTGGCCCAGCACTGACTCAGCTGTGGAATGACCAATTGGGGGAGGCAGCTTGATGGCCGAGGTCTCCAGGACTCTAAACAAATCCAAATCATATTATGTGATATCATCTGCTGTTAAATTCTGCTCCATACTTCTAAAATTTCTATTTTTATACTGTATTGAGGATTTGTTCTGTTCTGTGTATTGTATTGTATTGACCTCCTATTGACACCCACTGCACGCCCAATCTACCTGGTAAGGGGTTCTCTCTTTGAACTGCCCTTCCCAAGGTTTCTCCCATTTTTTCCCTACAAGTGTTTTTTTGGGAGTTTTTCCTTGTCTTCTTAGAGAGTCGAGGCTGGGGGGCTGTCAAGAGGCAGCGCCTGTTAAAGCCCATTGCGGCACTTCTTGTGTGATTTTGGGCTATACAAAAATAAACTGTATTGTATTGTATTGTATTATGTCTTTCATTTTATTTATTCTTTGCTCTTTGTAATTCTAATTTTTCTCTTAAACTTCTTGTAACGCCCTTTGAGCTATCTATTCTGTATGAAAGTGTGCTCTAGACATAAATGTTATTGTTGTTGGTTGCTATTCTGTTGAGGTCACAGAGGTCACCTGGTAGTGTGTGTCATCATATCCCACCTATAAAAGATGGCAGCGCACATCTCCTGATATCTCTGTGTTGTCTCTTTGTCTCTCTCTGTCTCTTTCTCTCCATCTCTTTCTCTCTCTCTTTGTATTACTAGAAGCTGAACGGAGTTTAGTGTCAGTCCTGGTGACTTCATTAATTTGGTTATTGTGAGCTGAGAGTCCCAAAAGCACATCAATCCCATAAATTCTTTGAACCCCAACCAGGGGTTAGACGCTGTCTGAAACACGACAGATTATGGTTCTGGTTTTGTCTCTGTGATGTAGCGGGTCCACAGCTCAAGTCAAAAAGGCCACTTTGTAAATAAATAGTCGTCGCCCTCGCGGCTTAGAGGGGGTGCCGTGGTAGTGTGGCGGGAGCGGTTCCCGGGTGAATTCGTGATGCGGGTGGTCCTCGCTTAAGTGCACAGGTGAGGAGTCGTCCGCATCCGTAATTGATGCCAGGAGCTGCTAATTGCCACACCTGATCCACATCCCCGTGATAAATAATAGAAGCGCGAGGTCGCTAGGGGACAGGGAAGAAGAGAAACAGAAAAAGACCAACGGAGGTTACAGGAGTAGAAGAAGAAGAAGGCAGGAAGCAGAGAGGAGAAAGCCGGTGTGTGAATGAGCGAAGGTGCAGCTGAGCAGTGAGCCTGGGTGTTTGGCCGGCACCCCGGGAGCAGTCAGTTGTGGTCACTCCTGCTGAGCGTTAGTGAGGAGCAGGAGGGACGAGAAGGTCGATGGCTCGCTGCATAAGGCTGAGAGGGCAGTGGGAGTCGGGACTTGGGACGTGAAAGCCCCAGTGTGAGCGCCCTGGTCGCTGGGGAGCCCAAATCACGGTCTGGTGAAGCCCATCGGAGCAAAGGATCGGCGAGGCGAACAGACCAGCAGGAGAAGGCAGAAAGAAGGTCAGCTACAGGTAGGGTGGCTCCTCTGGTGCATAGCCTGGACGGGAGATAGCAGGGGAGTCCCCAGTAGAAAGGCACCGGGATCTGTTTTTATAAGGACGGCTTCCAGCCATTGTTTTATCCTCGTTGTTTTTAAAGGATTTTTCTATCATATGTTAACCTTCACCTTTCACCTGTTTTTATTGGATTATTTATTTGAAAGTTTTTAAAGCACTGCACTTGTTGTTGCTGTTTTAATAAAAGCACTTTGCACATTTTGCACCATCCCCTTGCTTCATTGTTGTGCCTCGCTGTCCAGCTCATAGGTGACATTACCGAGGGTGTCAGGTTCAGAGCTCCCAGAAGCAAGATGGGACTGTGGAGCAGAACCCGCCTCGTCACAGTCTCTCTTTCCATTTACTCTGCTCTTTGAAACCAACCCTTTTACTTGACCAAGCCCTTTGCATGTCTGTTTCTCGGTGTGGGTGTTACAAATTCCGACCCTCAAAACTCAAGAAAGGCTTTAACTCTAAAGACTAGGCCTCAGTGCTCCTTTGAGGTGTAGCAACAAAATCAGTCTGACTCCTGTTAGGAGTGTAGCACATGTAATGGTCAAAGCAGTGCAGGGCCGCCAAAATGTAACCTCTGTGAAGGCCAGAATCCGATTCCTTCTTCCCAGAAAAGGGACACTCTTGGGCAGCCTGAGTGCACACTTTACAGGCTTGATTGGAAAATAACTATATATATGCAAACCCCAAAATATAATCAATATGTCCTCACAAGGAAGGGGATTACTTTAAGTGAGATGGGAAACAAAAGATTCTTTATAAGATTTATTTGCCAAATCAAAAAACTAAAACAATATGCTTAAAAGCAAAAATGAAGCAAAAGGAGTTGCCAAAAAGGCAATCCCAAAGTAAAAAAGCCTCAATGCAAAATACGAAATTGAATTTATTAGAAGCAAAACGAGAGAAAATAAAAACAGAAAATCCTATAAGAGAGCACACAGATACACCAGCACTCCACCAACATGAATTCAATGAACCGCAAGGGACTCCACTCAGTCCCAACCTTGTGGAGATGAGGGCACTCACTACCAGCGATGGATGGGGGGAGGGAAGCTGCCTCTTGGGGAGGGAGGGGGGGGGGGGGTGGTCCACTCATAAAATACAGGGAAAAAAGGAGAATAAAATTACACACATAGAAATTAATCAATAAATTAAATAAAAAAAAAACTAAATTAACATCTCCAAGCTGAAGAAGAATATGTTTTATAAGCCTACACAAGTCAAAATGAAGCCAAAGTTTAAAAATTCCAAAAAAAGGTGAAGGGAAAGTTAATAGATAGATAGATAGATAGATAGATAGATAGATAGATAGATAGATAGATAGATAGATAGATAGATAGATAGATAGATAGATAGATAGATAGATTAAAACAACCTTGAGTTATGGCACAGCCAGGATTGTTGCCCTTGCTCAGGTTTACTTGTTCTTTATTTAGACTTTATGTTGTTATTTAAATATGTGTTGTTATCAGTTCTGTTTTGGTTTTGTTCTTTCTTTGTATGTATGTATGTATGTGTGATTTAAGCCTCATCATATTCTTGTTCTTGTGCAGGGCAGAGTTATTATGCCATGTTTGAATTCCAGATTAATCCATCAATCCACCCATTTACTGAACTCGCTTGTTCATTGGACGGTTTATTTGTGTTGTCTGGCCTGCCCCGTCTCCTGTATGTAGAGCCCAAGGAGGCAGGACCCCCCGATTGTGTGGCTGCCCCAATCATTCTGGTTTGACTCCTCTGCTCTTTCAAGTCCCCGTTCTGCTTGGCTCTCCCGGCTCTTGAGCCCTCCTATCATGTAAGGCGCTGATTCTGTTTTGGCGTCTGTTGGATTTGTTTGCTTTAAATTTTCAATTTTAGGGCAAAGCCTATTTTTCCATCCTAGGTTTTCTTGTGTGCTTTTTGAATTCTTAAACTTTAAAGGAATTTCACTTCTGGGCTTAAAGCTTTTATGTTTACTCTCTGTATCAGGAGATTTTGTGACTTTGAATTTTTAAGTTGAGTTTGAGGCTTGGCTAGCTGGGGTGAGGCCTGATTTAGCGCTGCCTCGGACATTTTGTGTGGTTTATTGACCTGCAGGCATTTTTGTACCTTGTGGCAGAAGGTTTCACTGCACTTTGGCTATTCCAGCAAGTCACCGAAGAGTTCCATAATATAAATTGTAAAATTTCTTAAACAACACAAGAGCATACGGCAATTTCAAAATATTGTGCTGTAAGAGAGAAGGAGGCAAATTGATACCTTAAGGGTTCAGGAGATGAAATGTGGTCATTAGGGCTTGCTAAAGTGTGTGAACAATAAAGCTGGAAATCACTTCATCTGCAACAAAAACACAAAACAGAATCAACGTCAGGAATTCAAAAGCAAAAATCTAAAACCTCAACACTAAATCTCGGAAATCATATTAGACGTTTATTGGTGCATCCGTAATCCTGGACAACCAGGAGGTGTGCAGCACTGACCTTTACAGTGTCATGTTGGCGATGTCTTTGCTGCACACTTCTGCTCATAGCAATGGTCATCAATAGACTGACAAAATGGCGGCACCCATAAGAAACATCACCACATCGCCATACAATGTGACGTTAATTTAGCCGACAGAAGCTGAAACTGAGAACAAATAAAAGACAAGACGACACAAAGGGTGCCTCAAAAAGCAAGAGGTTGTTACATATGTTGAATTTTTATTTTGTTTCTGGCTGCTCCATTGTATTTCGTTGCCTAGGAAGCTTTTGCCATTGCTAGGGGGTGTGTCTGCCGGGGTCGTGACCCACAGATAATTGTAGTGATGGGGTTAACAGGTCACCTGATTCACTGGGTTCTCATCCCATCATATCACAGTCACAACCATCACAGTCAAGAGATCAACACCAATGGTGTCAGGTTTAAAAAAAGAAAATGAAAAATAAATAAAAAAAAAAAAATCAAAATTACAAATGAAAAATCAAAAATACATTCAAAAATAAAAAAGTCAAAAATACAAATGGAAAATTTAAAATACATTTAAAAAAACCAAAAGTACAAATGAAAAATCAAAAATATATTTAAAAAAAGGCAAAACACTAAACAAACACCACATTGAGAGCCGTAAATGACACAAAAATTATACCATTGTGTCAATAAGTCCAAAAACCAGCAAAGGTCAAAGAAGTAAAAGTCCAAATCAATTTAAGTTTTTTAGAAAGCCACAAAGTAAGGAATGTTAGACTCACCTCGGATCAGAAGGCAGTCAACTGGGCAACTACCTGCAGGTCACGACCCTGGTGGACACACCCCCTAGCAACAGAAAAAGCTACCTGGACAACAGAATACAACATGGCGGCCAGAAACGAATCAAAATCCAAAACACCTAGCGTGGAGTAAAGCAAAAAACATAAAATGTGAGGCAGAATTGCAAGACAAGCGGTTACAAAGCATGCAGCTTTAAATACCCAGGGCTCAGGTGCCCAGGTTTAAGACCCCGAGAGCTGTAAACATTCAATTCTAGTAGTCGTCAGGCTCCTGCTGAGTTTTTTGAGAACATTAGAACAATCGGGACAAGAACAGGCCATTCAGCCCCACAAAGCCCACCAGTCCTATCCACTTAATTCTTCTAAAATAACATCAAGTCGAGTTTTGAAAATCCCCAACGTCTTACTGTCTACCACACTACGTGGTCACTTATTCCAAGTGTCTATCGTTCCTTGTGTAAAGAAAAACTTCCTAATGTTTGTGCAAAATTTACCCTTAACAAGTTTCCAACTGTGTCCCCATGTTCTTGATGGACTCATTTTAAAACTACAGTCTCGATCCACTGGACTAATTCCCTTCATAATTTTAAACACTTCAATCATGTCACCTCTTATCTTCTTTATCTTAAACTGTAAAGGCTCAGCTCTTTGAATCTTTCCTCATAAGCTGTAGCCCTGGAATCAGCCTACTCACTTTTCTCTGGACATTTTCTAGTGCTGCTGTGTCCTTTTTGTAGCCTGGAGACCAAAACTGCACCCAGTACTCCAGATGAGGCTTCCATGATTGTTGGGTCCGACTCAAGTTCATCATTCTTACCTGCAGAAATCTTACGGCTGGGCACACTGATTTCAATAATGTCTGCCTCCTGCTGCCTCTCGTCTTGTTCTCCCGTATCAGTGTTCTTCAGTTTGTACTTCCCTTAATCTGCCTAACTCGTCCTGAAGATTTCAAGATGAAATGGGCGAGCTACGGCCTGCCAGGCTCTTAAATTGGGCAGCCCCTAATTTCCTCCGGTCTGTGCACTCTAAACATTTGGGGCTACGGTCTCCCATTTCTCCTAATGCATAACAGTGTCCAGCATGCAAATGATGGAAGTTGGACTTTTGTGTCACTTTTACTCAACAGTCATCTCTATTTGAGAGAAAAAACCCTCCTAGCACCCTAAACTTAACCACAGTGTAATCCGGCGTGACGCCTGTGGATTTATGGGCGGAGTTAAAAGTTTAACTTAATGAGGTATTAATGGGCAGAGTTAAATATCTAACTTACTGTGGGTTTATGGGCGGAGTTAAACATTTAACTTAATGTGGGTTAATAGGCGGAGTTAAATGTTTAACATAATGTGGTATTGTGGATGGTGTTAAATCCCTAATTTGCTGTGGGTTTATAGGCGGAGTTTAATGCTTAACTTAACTGAATGTGGATTTATGGGTGGAGTTAAATGCTTAACTTAATATAGATTTACAGACAGAGTTAACCATTTAACTTAATGTGGTATTATAGGCAAAGTTAAATTTCTAATTTAATGTGGGTGTATGGGCGGAGTTAACCATTTAACCTAATGTGGTATTTTAGGCAAAGTTAAATGCCTAACTTAATGTGGGATTATAGGTGGAGTTAACCATTTAACCTAATGTGGTGTTATGGGTGGAGTTAAATACTTAACTCAATGTGAGTTTATGGGCGGAGTTTACCATTAAACTTAATGTGGTACTATGGGTGGAGTTCAATGCCTAATTTAATGCTGGTTTATGGGAGGAGTTAAATGTTTAACTTACTGTGGGTTTATAGGCAGAGTTTAATGCTTAACTTAACTGAATGTGGGTTTATGGGAGGAGTGAAATGCTTAATATGGATTTATGGGCAGAGTTAACCATTTAACTTAATGTGGTATTATAGGCAAAGTTAAATTTCTAATTTAATGTGGGATTATGGGTGGAGTTAACAGTTTAACCTAATGTGGTGTTGTGGGTGGAGTTAAATGCTAAACTTAATGAGGTATTAATGGGCAGCGTTAAATACCTTACTTACTGTGGGTTTAGGGGCGGAGTTAAATGTTTAACCCAACCCATGCCTGTCCTGGCGCCATTCTGCAAGCTGCAGCGAGGGGTAGTTGCACTAAACCCAATTCTCTACAGCTCTCCTGTTACTGGAAAACCTCTCTGAATTCGTGCACTGATTGGACAGTTTTATTCCATTATTTGCATATGTGAAGCAGTAAATAAGACTGATGGGTAAAGATGTTAAAGTTTTTACCACACTTTGGTTTCATTGAATTTTTTGTGATTTTTTTACGTTTGTCAATTTATTTCATTAGTTTCAATGAGATATGATGTGAATAGCTGCCTTTTGAAGATTAGAAGTAGACAGTCTGTCACCATCATTGTCAGGGGCCTCTCTGTGTTTTTTTTGTGGTGGGTTAAATCAAAACCTATACGACATAGTGATACGGTTAACATGGAAAAATTTTTTTCTTCTTTACAAATACATTAAATTCAGAAAACAATAAGAAAGAAAGAAAGAAAGAAAAGAAAGAAAGAAAGAAAGAACTTCACAGAAGGTCATCAGACACTGATGTGGAAGTGTGGCAGGGCCAGTGATGGGTGGGCATGTTCGGTTATTAGTAGACCACCTTTGAATTGTTCCATCTAAGCTGATCCCTTTGCTGTTGTGATTGGCATGACTCGGGTTCTTCTAATGGAGTAAGATGAGGTGGGGGGCCAGCAGTCTAATGGAAGCCATCTCACTGGCCTGGTCATTCAGCAGCAATGTCACTCCTTACAAAGAAAGAAAGACTGTATTCCAATACATTCCAGTTCTTACATGTTCTCTGCAACGGTGCCCCTCAAGTGCGTATTTTTCTTGCTATAAGACATCCTCAAACTGTAAAGTCACTGTTTTGTATCGAGACCCTCAGTATTTTGTTTCCCCCTCTCCCCTCTCATGTCCCCAGCTTTCTAAGCCCATGTCTGCCAGTGATGATTCCACTCCATTAAGTGGATGGACTGCTGGGCTTTGTTGGGCTTCTGGCAGTCTAATGATGACTCAAAGGGGTTGTGTGGGGGACGCCATTTACAGCATGGCTGAGGGCAGCACAGATCCCAGGGTGGTCCCTGATTCACCTTTCTGCCCACTAACTGCAGAACAGAAGAGGACATTTGTGTAACAAGCACCAGATACACAGCGAGAGAGCGAGCGCCTGGCTGAAGTGGAGTGAAAGTGCACCGGAGTGGCGAGTGTCACCTCCCACATAATGCGCCCCCCCCCAGACCCCTCGGCTGTGCACCTTAACGATTGCTCCGCTCACAATGGCTTCAGACGCTGCGCAGGCTTCAGTCGGCCCTGGATGCTATTGACCCCCTTCCTGCCGGATCAAATGTTGCTTTCATTAGCTGATGGACTGTCACGCAGACCTCCTCCTGCGCCGTGTGAAGTGCTCTACCATTCCCTGCGATGGAGTGGCTCCAGCCAGCGCACAAGGATCGAATTTTCTTTGCATGTCACAGGAAACCTGGAAGGGCTGCTTTGTCTGGAGGGGTCGATCTCTGGGAGAGCAGTACTTCACTCAATTGGATCTCAGTTAAGAGTGGCGTGGGGGGGTCCCTGGGTGGACACTTGTTCATCTGTTGAACTGAGTCAGGACCTCATAATGAAATGTGGAGAGGGGATACACAGGACTGGCATGGTGTTGCACTTGTCTACCATTTGAATTGTACCCAGATCTGACTGTAAGAATGAAGTCAGCATAGCGGGTACAGGTCCACAATTTAAATTGCAGCAGGACATCATAATAAGAGAGGAGCAGGCCAGGATCTCATTGTTAGGACTAGAGTGAGAACCCATGAGGCTGTCATGGTGGGCATTTGCCTACCAGTCGAATTGTGCCAGGATCTAATTGTTATGATCAGAGTGAAGGTCCATTAGGCTTGCATGGTGGGCACCTGTCTACCAGTTGAATTGTGCCAGGATCTAATTGTTAAGATTAGAGTCAAGGTCCATGAGGCTTGCATGGTGGGCACATGTCTACCATTTGAATTGTGCCAGGATCTAATTGTTGAGATTAGAGTTGAGGTCCATGAGGCTAGCACTTATATACCATTTTAATTTGTTCCCGGATGTCATTGTTAGGACTAGAGTAGGAACTCATGAAGCTGGCATGGTGGGCACTTTTCTTCTATTGGAATTGTGCTAGGATTTAATTGCTAAGGCTAGAGTTGGGGTCCATGAGGCTTGCATGGTGGGCATTTGTCTACCATTTGAATTGTGCCAGGATCCGATTGTTAAGACTAGAGTGGGAGGACTGGAGGTTGGCATGGTGGACACTTATCTAAAATTTGAATTGTGCCAGGATCTAATTGTTAGGACTAGAGTGGGAATCCATGAGGCTGGCATGGTGGGCACTTGTCTACCATTTGAATTGTGCCAGGATCTAATTGTTAAGATTAGAGTCAGGGTCCATGAGGATGGCATGGTGGGCATTTGTCTGCCATTTGAATTGTGCCAGGATCTAATTGTTAAGATTAGAGTCGGGGTGCATGAGGCTGGCATGGCGGGCACTTGTCTACCATTTGAATTGAGCCAGGATCTAATTGTTAAGATTAGAGTCAGGGTCCATGAGGATGGCATGGTGGGCACTTGTCTACCATTTGAATTGTGCCAGGATCTAATTGTTAAGATTAGAGTCAGGGTCCATGAGGATGGCATGGTGGGCACTTGTCTACCATTTGAATTGTGCCAGGATCTAATTGTTAGGACTAGAGTGGGAATCCATGAGGCTGGCATGGTGGGCACTTGTCTACCATTTGAATTGTGCCAGGATCTAATTGTTAAGATTAGAGTCAGGGTCCATGAGGATGACATGGTAGGCACTTGTCAACCATTTGAATTGTGCCAGGATCTAATTGTTAAGATTAGAGTTGGGGTGCATGAGGCTGGCATGGTGGGCACTTGTCTACCATTTGAATTGTGCCAATGCATCAAAATCAGAGTGGAATAAGGATGCACAAGACCCGTCATGGTGGGCTCTTGACCACCATTTGAATATGGGCCAGAATCAGAAAGTAAGCCTGGAGGGGGGATTCACAAGAGTGGCACAGGTGGCATTTGTTTACCATTTACAGTAAATCGTGTCAGGACCTCCTAATTAGAGTGGATTGAGAGTCCTTGAAGCTTAAATGGTAGGCAGTTGCCTATGATTTGAATTGTATCTGGACCTCATAATAAGAGTGGAGTGGGGATACACAAGACTGGCATGGTGGGCACTTGTCCACTGTTTGGATTGGATTGTGTCAGGGTCTGATTAATAAAATATAATGGTGGGGGTACAATACCAGCCTGATGTCCACCATTCGAACCATATGTGGACTTCATAATAAGAGTGAAGTCTGGGCTCCCTGAAGTTGGTGTGGTTGCCAGTCGTCCTTCACAGCACCTTCAATTCTTACCTTTCACACATCTCTGTGTGTCCCCAGCCTGCCCGGGGGGTCCCTTTACATTAAACACACCCATGCTGTGGATGCCACTTGTTTCCAGGATTTGCAGAATGCTTCACAGACGTGGCACCATTGGTGTGCACATGGCCCTGTACCCTGTCCTAGTCTGCCAGGGGTCTTTTTGTGCTGTAGGTACCTCCAGATGTGTGCCATTTATTCCTAAACTGCCCTTTTCACTTTACAGACTTGATGCCACTGGTTTCCCCAACAGACCAGTATGCTTGGCTGGTACCTAGGTTGCTCAGTAGGCTTTATCACTAGTGCCCATTGCGCCCTGTATGCTTTAAAGATAGGCACCAGCTTGCTCCATTAGATGTCATTGATTTCCCAGCATAGGTCAGTGCCACTTGTTCCCAGGATACCCAGCTGCATTTATATCCCTAATGCCACTTGGTCCCAGGATGCCCAGTAGCTTTAAAAAGATCTTGCTGCCACCAGCTTCTAGGCTGTGGTGCCAGATCCCCAACTGACTAGCAGACTGGCATATCCTTTCAGAGACACTGCCCAGTACAAAACAAATCACCAGAATGTTTCAGGGACCAGTGCCACTTGTTTTCATTGTGCCTAGTACACTTCACCACCGGACGTCACATGTCCTCAGAGTGCCCAGCATGCTGGACAGACCTAATGCCACCTGTTTTTCTTCAATGGTGCGCCAGACTACTGTTCGTGAAAGTATGGCTCCCCAAATTCCCACCCAACTTTCAAGATTTTGGTTAGTCTGATGCCCTTCCATGGACAGCAGTTGTGCCAAGGCAAGCGGCAGAAGTGCCCTGGCAGAGCAGCCCCTCTTAATGAGTTCTGGCCCCAGCACTTAAAGTCTTTCCAGAGAATAAATCCAAGCGTACTTAAAAGAGACGGACGGGCGGGCGGGCGCACACGAGCTGGAGGTCATAAAAACGAGCGGAGCCCTTCACTCGGCAGACATAATGCAGCGCCCAGACTCGGCCAGGAGGGAATGAAACATTTAAGACGGGTGTCACATTTCCAAGTAATAAATAGCCGAGATTGATTTGGCCTCCCAGACGGTTTTTCAGTTTACTTATACACAAGTTAAAAAACTCAAAGCGCGGCCTCCCTCGGGATCTATTGCAGGGAAATCAGATACTCCAAGGTGGGCCAAAGGAATACAAAAGTCCAAGCACGTCAATATATTAGAGGCTCCTATCGGCCCCGGATCATGAGATGCTCTTCGTAATAAACGCTTTATGGGTTTTGTCTTATCTCAGAATGGCGGTGCAGTTGGCAAGACTTTGTAAACACTGTAAATATCCAGTGGAGAGCCAGACACAAGGTCAAAGGGTTTCTCTTACTTGCCAGCTAGCAGATATGTCCTGCATTATTCAGCAATGGCTTCTCCTCGCCTCCCGACCCACAAGCCCACTCAGTGCTGTGGTGCTCTCAACTCCTGGAGTGGTCTAGAAAAACAAATGAAAAAAAAACCAGAATGGACTTCACTGTATGTGAGATGTGACCACCAACTGGACTGAGTAGGGCCCACCTTCCTATCTGACAGAGTAGGGCCCACCTTCCAGCTTTTCTGAGTAGGGCCCACCTTCCTACCTGACTGAGTAGGGCCCACCTTCCTACCTGACATAGGGCCCACCTTCCTATTGGACTGAGTAGGGACCACCTTCCAACCTGACTGAGTAGGGCCCACCTTCCTATCTGAATGGGTAAGGCCCACCTTCCTATCTGATTGATTAGGGCTCACCTTTCTACGTGACTGAGTAGGACCCACCTTCCTACCTACCTGACTAGGGTCCACCTTCCTATCGGACTGAGTAGGGCCCACCTTCCTATTGGACTGAGTAGGGCCCACCTTCCTATTGGACTGAGTAGTGCCCACCTTCCTATCGGACTGAGTAGGGACCACCTTCCTATTGGACTGAGTATGGACCACCTTCCAACCTGACTGCGTAGGGCCCACCTTCCTATCTGACTGGGTAGGGCCCACCTTCCTATCTGATTGAGTAGGGCCCACCTTCCTACCTGACTGAGTAGGGCCCACCTTCCTACCTAACAGAGTAGGGCCCATCTTCCTATCTGACTGGGTAGGGCCCACCTTCTCTGGGGCCCCATGTGGTCACTCAGCTTGCTTAGTTGGAAACAGCGACCAAGGAGTACAGTGGGATCCTCATACACAAATGCAAAGGCACACAGTTTGTCATATATAATTGTGACCTCTAGGGAGCACTCCATTCATCGGGAACAAAAAGGACGATACGTTAAATCACAAAATGAAGGATTGTATTCAGTTACAGCTGGCCTTAAATCTGTTAAGTGTCCAGTTAGATTCAAATGAAGAATAATGTCTGTTTGGTGTTACACAACAAGGGTACAAAACTGATGACCCCAAGTGAACTTACAAATTACAATTAGGAGGCGTCAGTCAGGTGGACATTCACCAAATCAGAAAGTCCTCAAACGCTTCTCAAACACACTGAGGGGTCTTGTGCGAATGGAGACAGGCAGCTCGTTCCACCAGCTAGGAGCTTCACATGAAAAGAGTCCTTATCCCCAGCTGGGGTCCCTCCAGACCCTTAACCCCATCTTTCCCATAATGCTTCAGCAGCTGCACTTTCCATGTCTGCTGTGAGTTCCTCCCCTGGCTGAGGTGCAGTTCCTTATTCCAAGTTCTTTTAGTCCATTTTTAGGTCATTTATTTATGTTGATGTTACTTTAGTTAATTATGATCTGCTTTGGTTTCGATGCCTTGTGGGGGGTTCCAAAAGAGGTGGGACCCCCTGCCCAGTGCCGCCAGGGATGCCCTCTGGGGTTTTCCCACAGTTCCTGGTGGTTCATCTGAATGTGCTGGGGAGCTTTTGGCTCTGATTTTACTCGGATTTGCTTTTGTGATTTACCGTTTGCTCCCTTTGGATTCTCATATTGGGACTTTTGCTAGAATTGGACCACCTCGTTGTTTTAGGAAACTCCATTTTGTCTTTCATACTCTACGGAGCTTCATTCTTACTGAAGAGCATTTTTGTGAAAATAAACCTTTTATTTTATTAAGATCCTGTGCTTGCCCATATATCTTGCTGGGTTTGACTATAAAGCCCCCCAGTGGGCACTTTTGGAACTTTTTAGTGCTTTGAACTCCATGTTCATAATATTGGCAAGGTTGTTAAGGAACAAATCTGCCATGGATAATGAGGATGAACCGTATTCTGTTTTCCTCTAATCATTTATTTTAATTCACTCTCGTAGTTGTCAATTATGTCAATTCTGCCGATATCTGTATCTGTGAGCCTAAGGGGGCGGGACCCCTGATGCAGCGATGCCTTTGGTTCTCTTACCTGTCTCATTCGGCTCTCCTTGCTGTTCAGTTTTGTGCTTTTTATTAACAAGTGTGACCAGTAAAGGGTTAAGCAGCCCCCCGATCCTCAGACGCCACCACACAAGCACAAGTCCCGGGTTCAAATAACTTAATTATTAACACTAATAAGGCCTCACCTAATACACCATTCCTCTTTTACTTCTCTCCTCCACACCTCCAGGTGGGCTTTGTCCACCTTCCTTCCCCACGACTCCGACTCGCTCAGATTTGGCCGAGCCTTTCCTTTCATCTCGGACCCAGGAGTACGTCTGGTGCTCAGGGTCAATTTGAAGTCCCAAAAACCAAGAAGCACAGCACCTAGCAGCACCTCCTGGTGGCACCCAGGGAACCCAACAGGCCTGCTCTACAGCACTACAACTCCCAGCATGCCTTGTGGGTGTCCACAGGTAGTCAAAATAAACCAAACAAATTCTTTGGTGCAAATGCGCAGAATAGACCCTCTTAAAAGGGAACTGAAGTACAGTCTGTGCATTATATTCAACACTTTTGGGCTTTTATATGTTTGTCACGTTAACACACTTTATAATAACGGCTTGACGATACGAGTAGGAATTATTCGAATAATAATTTGAATCCTAGAGCCATTATTGTAATGTATTATGATGTTATACTAATGCATACAAGTCATCATTTTCTTGCTTTGGCTGCATTCCCCTTCTTTATCGAGGGTGTCGTCATTTCCCAGTTTCTCCAAAATGTTGCGTACGCCTGGGTCCGAGTTGCTGTAAACATGCATTACGTACTGTAATAAGACCAAAGGGGACAGCGAGTGTGTTGGGGCAAACCCTGTGCAACTGAAATAGCTTTGATCATGAAAATGCAAATATCGAGTCCTCTCAGACCTCAGTCCTATTCAGACTCTCCAAGGTGACGAGTTTTCCGGTCATAAGGCTGCCAAGCAGGAAGAGGCGGGTCCAGGTGGGTGGGGCACCGGAAGTGATGTCATCATTGATGGAGAGCTGTCAGTCTTCTGGTCTGCAGAGGGAGTAAAAGAGAGAGGGTTATCACGCAGCGCCACCCCCTGGTTTGGTGGAGAGTAACCATCTTTAACTGTCTCCCATGCACAAGCGTGTGACAGCTCGGCCCCTCATCACATTTTCCTGATGTTTGTGTGGAGAGTTGCGTATGCACATTTCAAGCCTCTGCTTTGTGCGTACTCAAGCTTTGAGTGGTTGTTCGGATCTCACAGTCTTTGGCAAAAAACTGCATATCATCTACTGGTTGATAAGCAATTCCGATAATCAAAGAATCAAAGCAAGATTTTACAAAAATCCAAACCTTCACATTCCGAGAACAATACGATTCAAATTTAACTGACACGAGGTATCTCTGCATTTTATTTCGGCTGAGGTGATTAATGAACTTGAACATCCATCCATCCATTATCCAACCCGCTATATCCTAACTACAGGGTCACGGGGGTCTGCTGGAGCCAATCCCAGCCAACACAGGGTGCAAGGCAGGAAACAAACCCCGGGCAGGGCGCCAGCCCACCACAGGGCACACACACCCACACACTAGGGACAATTTAGGATCGCCAATGCACCTAACCTGCATGTCTTTGGACTGTGGGAGGAAACCGGAGCGCCCGGAGGAAACCCACGCAGACACGGGGAGAACATGCAAACTCCACGCAGGGAGGACCCGGGAAGTGAACCCGGGTCTCCTAACTGTGAGGCAGCAGCGCTACCGCTGTGCCACCGTGCCGCCCGAACTTGAACATACTAAATAAAAAAATCAAGAATAAAAAAAGAAAAGGCAACAAGAACAAGTTTAACGACACAAATCATAAAAGAATCCATTGGGGGTCGATTTGCTTTGAACCTAGTTTTGTTAAACTTGACTTGCTTGTATGGAATGTTATTTGATTTTAATAAAATGAAGAAAATGTTATAAAGAAATAAAATAAAAGAATGAATTAAAGAATACGCAAATAGAAAGAGAAGACATGAGAGCATGGGAGGAAGGCCTGGCTAAACGTTAACCCACGTCATCTGCTCCTCCTGAAGGTTCACCAAGTTACCCCAGAGCTAAACGTGTTCATAAACTTCACGGCTGCCCCAAAGCCCCCCGTCACGCCAGCACGGTGGCATGTCGGTGAATGTGACGTCTTCTAGAAACGCCACACAGGACCAGGAGGTGGACTGCAGACGACTAGACGCACAGACAGTGAGTCGTCAAGCAGTGTAGTGGGCAGCAGCATCCTGGTGATGCCTGACAATGTTGTTCAAATTTCACATTGTCCTGTACGTGCCTGCATGACACAAATCCACACTGAGGGGCTGTCATCGAGAGAGAGAGAGAGACGGGGATTGGGAGCATGGGCACCCACCACACGACAGACCACCTGGATTGGGAGCCGAATGCAGCTGGACAGTGTGAGGTTTTTTATGGTGGCCAGACTGGTTGTAGATTAACGTCCTACCCAGGCTAATGGCCCACTGGAGTAGAGTCATTTCTGGTGTTCGAACCAGCAACCTTCCAATTGCCAGTGCAGACCCCTTAACCTCAGAGCCACCACTCCGCCTAACTAACATCGAGCTATCTGATTAAACAGCACCACGTCCAGGTGCCAAGCTGCCCCCTGCTGGCCACCTGTTGGTGACATGGAGAACGGCTCCGGCGTCAACAGGTGCGCTGCAGGCCCACCGACAACGTGACACCTGCACAGTCCCTGGCCTTTTCTTCCTTTCACAAATGCCGCGGTGCAACCCGATACCCGGCACAGTTTTCTAGCGTCTCACCGGTCGGCTCAAAATTGCATGTGACATAATCCAAAAAATATGCGATTCCGTTTTCGAGATGGATTTTGTGTGGCTTAATAGCAAAGTTGTGCGTGTTCCCAGCTCCGGGCAATTGTCTGCTCCGCACATGATAATTAAAGGTGCTTATTTCCATATTTGCTCTGTTATTCTAGTCATAGTTACACAATAACACGGCAATTATAGTAATGCATAATATTATATTGCAAACCGCGGCACACAAAGCCGCAGCGTTTCTCTTCACAAGGGTGTGCTGTAAAACGATATGAAGAGATTAAGCTGCTCACTGAGTCTGACAGATCTTGTGTCTCGTGGCCCCGGAGGTCCTGCATTAGAGATGCTGGCCCTGGCTTTGCTCTCTTTACCACTTCTCACTTCCAGACTCTGGGCCTTAGTGCCCCCTACCCTTCTGTAATGGTGACCCCAGATGACAAGCTGGTGGAACTGGAGAGCACTAAGGTGGCATCTAAGGTGGGAGAGCGGGATGAGCAGCCTGAGCGGGGAGTTTAGAATATGATGATGATGATGATGATGATGCAAATGGTGGCATCTGACAAAGGAGAATACAAGGAACATGACAGATGGAGGCAAACCGCAGAACAAATAACCAAGTGAGGAAAGCTCATGGGCTTCTTCTAAAGCCTTTCATACTTGAGCAACCCCCTTGCCTGACACCCCTTTCTTCTTTTGATCTCCCTTCATGCAGCCCATCCACTCTATAGCAAGCAGAGTGGTGAGTAGAGATAGGAATATGTCATCGGGGTCACAAGGTGCTCGCCTTCTTTTCTTGGTGTTCCATCACCAGGCCCACAGAGGACTCACTGGTGTCACTTGGCATCCCCCCTACTATTACTGCCCCCTATTTGCGGCTTAATGCCCAGCTGGGGTCCTATCTGGTCAGTCAGAGCCAGTTGTTGCAGAATAAGGACCTGATGTCCCATCGGGGGGCTTGTCTTTGGACTCATACCCCTTTTTATAGCTCGGTCCGCCATGGCGAGAACCTCTGACTATTTCAGACCTTTTCACTCGAGTGCTTCAATGAGACACTTAGGTCCACCAGTACAGTGGATTCACAAAGAAGTCAGACCCCTTCATCTTCCTCACATTTTATTATGTTGCAGCCTTCTGCTTAAATTCATTTTTTTCCCTCATCAAACAACACTCAATACCCCCAAAATGACAAAGTGACAACTGGTCTTTATGAATTTTTGGCAAGTTTATTAAAAAATTAAAAACTGAACTATCCCACCGACACCAACATTTAGACCTGTCCATCGTATTGAGTATCGTTGAGATGTTTGCACACCTTGTCTGGAGCCCACCTGTGGTCCGTTCAATAGACGTGACTAGTAAAGGCACTCACCTGTCTCTAGGGCAGGACCTGAGGTCTGTGTACCCATAGGAGGGGTCCGGGGGTGGGTTTCAGGCAGTGGCGTAGCTGGGAGGGAGGGGGGGGCAAGGGGGGACATCTGTCCCTGGGTGCAGCATCCAGGGGGCGCCGAATTGATGTTCCCCATTGCATTTTGGCAAACAGGAGGGGGCGCAAAATCTTCAGTTGTCCCCAGGTGCTGAAAACCCTCTGGTTTCAGGGGGTCTGTGAGGGTCAGATAAAAATTAACATTTATATTCACTTAGTGAATTAGGGCTTTTAGCACTTGTTTCGATTAAAACGAAAAGTCAAAATAGATTGGATGTCAAAGATGATATGCGTGTCACCGTGTTGAAGACCACTCCAGGGTTTGATATTCTTATTCAAGGCAAACAAGAACAACCTTCTCATTGAAACAAAGTAGATAACGAGAGAGTAGATGTAGTAGTAGTAGTGGTAATGGCAGTAGAGAATGTATAGTAGATGTGTTTTAATTTGCACAAGTGGATTGTATTACAGAATTATAATGAGTGGCCATTACCGTATATACTCGTGTTTAAGTTCTCCCGCATATAAGTCGGGCATTGATTTTACCCTATAATTGATAATGCTGGTCGTATAAGTCGAATGTGCAAAACTCACGCTATTGGTCCAAGAGATTACGATATGCTAAAGCCCACCTGAGAGAGTAACCACGGGGCACCCGGCCTTTTTGTTTCTATGTATTGTGACTACGTGACCGCACGGTGATACCCGAACTATTCTGAAACGACGTTTGCACTGATTTGTTTTTTTGGATCTCACACCTTCATACACCTTTATCGTAAGAGCATCCCTTATCTACGATGGAGCATTCGATCAGAAGAAAATATGAAGCTGGTTTAAAATTAAAAGTCATTGAAGTGGCGAAAGAAATTAGTAACTGCGCTGCTGCAACAAAATTCAATGCGTTTGAGAAACTGATGTGAGATTGGAGGAGGCAAGAAAATGCAAAAATAATAATTAAGTGTCGTATTTTATGAACGGGGAAATAAGTCGGGTCTGATTTTATAATCGATGTTTTGGGTTTCAACTTATACGCGAGTATATACGGTACATTTTTTTCTGATTGTTACCTTTAAAGTTTAATAATACTTTGTGTATGCATGGCACAATCAAATCTTGATAAATCAAGTATATTATATTCATCACATGCAAAGTTGTGTTTATGTGAATATTTCTGGGGAAGGAGGTCCATAGCTTTCATCAGATTCTTAAAGGGGGTCCATAACTCAAAAAAGGTTAAGAATCACTGCTATAGAGGGTCTGCAGCTGAGAAGGTGTATCAGAGCAAAGACCAAGCCACGAGGTTGAAGGATTTGCTGGTAGAGCTCACAGATTGGGTCAAAGCACAGAGCTGGGGAAGGCTACAAAAAAATGTCTGCAGCTTTGCAGGTTCCCAAGAGCACAGCAGCCTCCATAAATCTTTAATGGAAGAAGTTTGGAACAACCCTGACTCTTCCTAGAGCTGACCACCCAGCCAAACTCAAGGTGAAGGGCCTTCGTAAGAGAGATGGCCAAGAACCCAATGGTCACCTTTATGAAAGATTGGAGAAACTTCCAGAAAACGGTGCAACAATGAACTAATCTGGGCACTAATCAGGGCAGAGGACACACTAAGGCTAGCGTAGAGTTTGTAAACGGGCACTTAAAGGAGAGACTCAGACTCGGAGAAACTAAATTCTCTGGTCTGCTGGAACCAAGGCTGAACTGTGTGGCCTCAATTTTAAGCATCACATTTGGAGGAGACCAGGCGAGCATGGTGGTGGCAGCATCACACAGTAGCATTGGGGGCGAGGAGACCAGACAGGGTTGAGGGAATGATGAACGGAGCAAGGTGCAGGGACATCCTAAATGAAAACCTGATCCAGAGAACTGGGGGGGTTCTCAGCCTGGGCCTTACCTTCTAACAGGACAAGGACCCTAAGCACAAAGCAAAGAGACCAGAAGAGTGGTCTTATGAGACAGAACCGCTGCATTGAATCCTCTGGAACAAAGCCTGGAAACAATGAGAAGCGACTTAAGAACGTCTATGATAGGTAGAAGGCCCAGTTTTGGTCTTTTGGCTTTGGAACCCCTGCAGATTTTGTTTTGTTTTTCCAGCATATCTGGAGTTTTGTTTAATATTTTTGCTTTGTGCCCTACCTAACCATAACCTATTGTCTAAGGAGCAAAAGTTTTAGATTTGTCAAAAATTTCGATATCTGGTTTTTGATGGATCATGACGTTTTAGGGTCATCGAAATCTCAATGATGGGTGTGTGTCTCTCTGTCTGTGTGTGTCACAGTTGAACTAAAATGACTGAATGGGAAAACACCAAACTCGAAACGTAAACCTGTTATGAGATAACGATGTGCTGATTAGTTTTTGAGCCAAATCGTACAAGAGAAAGAGGCACTCTAAGGGAACCTTCAAATACCGTGAATCTGCAATTAATTAGGAATTCTTCTTGTCAATTGCTGCCGTAATTACCTGTTTTATGATCAGAAAGATCAGCAACAGAGTGATAAATAATTACTGAAATGTTAGAGAAGAGTTTGGGTAACTTGGATCATAGGCCGCAAAGCCTACTGATGCTCACATCTGAATCTTTTTGTACTTTTTTGTCCTCTAGGCCATCTGTCCTTGTCACTGTACTCATCTGTAGCAATGTAGAATACAATACTATGTACAGTATAAGGACTTTCATACTATATATGTCATGAAAGCCTGTATTCATGTATTTATTGTGTAGTATTGTATTACTATTATAGTATTGTATTACTATTGTATAGCATTTCTTTTCTTGTAACTGTTTCTGTGACATCCTTTATAGCACTTTAAGCTTTGATAGATAGATAGATAGATAGATAGATAGATAGATAGATAGATAGATAGATAGATAGATAGATAGATAGATAGATAGATAGATAGATATTTTATTAATTCCAAGGGGAAATTCACATACTCCAGCAGCAGCATACTGATACAAAAAAACAATATTAAATTAAAGAGTAATAAAAATGCAGGTAAAAACAGACAATAACTTTGTATAATATTAACGTTTACCCCCCTGGTGAAACTGAAGAGTCGCATAGTGTGGAGGAGGAACGATCTCCTCAGTCTGTCAGTGGAGCAGGACAGTGACAGCAGTCTGTCGCTGAAGCTGCTCCTCTGTCTGGAGATGATCCTATTTGGTGGATGCAGTGGATTCTCCATGATTGACAGGAGCCTGCTCAGTGCCCGTCGCTCTGCCACAGATGTCAAGCTGTCCAGCTCCATGCCAACAATAGAGCCTGCCTTCCTCACCAGTTTGTCCAGGCGTGAGGCGTCCTTCTTCTTCAAGCTGCCTCCCCAGCACACCACTGTGTAGAAGAGGGCGCTCACCACAACCGTCTGATAGAACATCTGCAGCATCTTAATGCAGATGTTGAAGGACGCCAGCCTTCTAAGGAAGTATAGTCGGCTCTGTCCTTTCTTACACAGAGCATCAGTATTGGCAGTCCAGTCTAATTTATCATCCAGCTGCATTCCCAGGTATTTATAGGTCTGCACCCTCTGCACACAGTCACCTCTGATGATCACAGGATCCATGAGTGGTCTGGGCCTCCTAAAATTCACCACCAGCTCCTTGGTTTTGCTGGTGTTCAGGTGTAGGTGGTTTGAGTCGCACCATTTAACAAAGTCATTGATTAGGTTCCTATACTCCTCCTCCAGCCCACTCCTGATGCAGCCCACGATAGCAGTGTCGTCAGTGAACTTTTGCACATGGCAGGACTCCGAGTTGTATTGGAAGTCTGATGTATATAGGCTGAACAGGACCGGAGAAAGTACAGTCCGCTGCGGCGCTCCTGTGTTGCTGACCACAATGTCAGACCTGCAGTTCCCGAGACGCACATACTGAGGTCTGTCTTTAAGATAGTCCACGATCCATGCCACCAGGTATGAATCTACTCCCATCTCATCCTGTGTTATAGAAACAAATGAAGTCTTTGAGATACCTGACCAGACCCCAGCCTTGAGCCGGGAGGAGAGGAGAGACCTGAACACAGCTGACCACCGATGGTCTCCATCCCACCTGCCAGAGCTTGAGATGACCTGCGGAGAAGAAGGGCAGAAAATTGCCAACTCCAGGTGTGTGGAGCTTGTTGTGTTAAACCCAAGAAGACTTCGGGCTGGAATCGCTGCTTCAACCAAGTTCTAGAGGAGATCCTCTGAATGCTTGTGGGATTCACATTATCATTCACAGGTACCGAGTGTTGCTTGATGAGGGAAGAAATGAAGTGACATGACATGACTGTAGCACAAGGCTGTACAGAAGGTGAAACAAGTCAAGGGGTCTGAATACTCTCTGACAGGATGGCCATATGTTCAGATCTGGCCTGTGGATTGTTCTTCTAATCTCTTGGGGGAATATGAGCTTCTGAAATATATGGAAAATGAATCTTCTAATCTGATTACTGTGCCATCAGGAATGAACTAATCAGGGCTGGTGGATGAGAAAGGGTTAAGGAGAAGACGACAAATCTCCTGGGCTCAGGGAGGAGGATGACGAGGGTAACATGGAGTTATGAATTAAAGGGGAGAGTGAATTTATAGAAAGACCTAAAGGACACCAGGAGGGTGGGTGTGATTTGGGAGATAACATTACAGAGGGAGGTGAGGCAGATAAGACCCTAAATCACCCTAAGGCAGCCTCACTGTGTGACCTACTGTAACCCGTCTGGGCTCCAGTTATAAAGAATACATGTAAACAGTTCTTGAATTAAGGGGTCAGCCAAACATATATCAATGACTAAAGACGAAAAGTCTAATGGTGGTGATTAGGACGGTACAGGGTGAACATACCAATGAAGTCTTCAACAGAGGAAAGTGAGAAGCAGAGGACTTACCAAATATGGTGGAGAGGAGGCTGAGGATGATAACATAGCAATCCAGGGTGATGTGAAAGAGGAAGGCCGTCAAAGGCAACGGGGTGAAAAGAACATGGAGTTTCAGGGAGCAGCCGTAAAGAGGTGCAGATGATGGTAACAGGGAGGAAGACACAAAGACGTGGCAGCATAAATCAAGGAGCGACCTGTTGTTAGTGGTTTGAGAAGATGAGAAAAAAGCACAGGAGAAGATTCTGAGCATTGAAGCAAAGATTCAAGATGCAGGCATGAGCTCTTCATCAGACATGGAGAAAAAGCAGATCAACCAAGAACCAAGATTTGTGGGAAATAATGAATGAGGAATGTATTGTAAGTAATCTGAGAAGTTCACAAAAACCAGTGGAACAAATTCTTGGCTTAGAAGCAAATACTCAAAATGGCGGCATGAAGTCTTCATCGGACATGGTGGAAAACAGTTGATTGTATTGTTGTGGATGACACCGAGATTTGTGGGAAATAATGAACGAGGAACACATTGTTGGAAGTCTTCATCAGACATGGTGGACAACAGTTAATGATAATGTGGATGACACCAAGATTTGGGGGAGATAATAGATGATGAATGCATTGCTAGAAGTATAAGAAGATCACAAAAACCAATGGAAAACATTCTTGGCTTAGAAGCCAATACTCAAAATGGCAGCATGAAGTTTTCATTAGACATGGAAAACAGTTGATTGTATTGTTGTGGATGACACAGAGATTTGTGGGAAATAATGAACGAGGAACACATTGTTGGCAGTCTTCATCAGACATGGTGGACAAAAGTTGGTAATATTGTGGATGGCACAGAGATTTGGGGGAAATAATGAACAAGGAACACATCATTAGTAGTCTGAGAAGATCATAAAAACCAATGGAAAACACAGAAGCAAAATGGCAGCATGAGGTTTCCACTGGAGATGGCAGAAGAAGAGATGATGATGATGATGATGATTTGGATAACATAGAGATTTTGGGGGGAATGAATCAAAGAGGAACGTGTTGTTAGTGGTTTGTGTAGATCAGAAAAAAAAAATGATGAAATTTCTGGACTTAGAAGCAAAGAGTTAAGGTGCAGCCTTGAGGTTTTCATCCGAGGTATAATGATTTGGATGACACTGAGCTCTGGAGAGAAATAATGAAGGAGGAGCTCATTGTGAGCAGCTTGAGAAGAGCAGAAGTGCAAGGAAAGGCACAGTGGAAGGGATGGAGGTGACCAGGAGGAGGAATGTCGAGAACACTAACCAAATAGCCACAAACAGAAGGTCCATCCCGTGTGTCGTCAGCGCAAAATTCTACCCAGAAGTCAAACTCGTATTGCTGGAAAGCTGAAGTCTAACACCAGTCCACTAAAGACATCCGCACTTAGATTTTATTTGTTTGGCCAGGAAGTGCCCAACCCTGACCTTTTATCCCAAAGTGACGAAGACATCAGCACTGAACACATTGCATAAGAAAACTGTAGCAGCCACGACTCAAAATGGTGGCACCTATGGATAAAGACGACATTGGAAAAAACACTGAACTATCTTAAAAGAGAAGTCCAACTAAAAGGTAATGACAAACATGGATTCTGTGGCCCAAAATGATTATGGAAGGATGGAAATTATTACAAAAGGAGTGCAGGAAATTGTATAAAAAGCAAACACAAATCATAACAAGAAGAAAGTGATTAGAGTTCAAGGTTCCAGCATGAGGTCTACATTAGAGATGGTACAAGAACAGATGATGGTAAAGATGAAGAGGACATGGAGATATTAGGAGATTAAATGAAGGAGGAACTCACTGTTAGTGGTTTGAGAAGATCACAATCCAGGGTTGAAGAGCATGCCAAGGTGGGATGAGGCCTTCGTCTCCTGCAGTGATGTGATGATGATGATAAGGATGACATCTACTGTAGTGGTATGGTGTGATGGTGATGATGATGATGATGATGATGATGATGACACAAAACTATATGATGAAAGCAGAAAAGAAGACCATCATTGGCAAATGAGCCCTCCATGGGCAGAGGTGGCAGGAGACTTGAATTGATGAGGAGGATGGCACTGAGCTATGGACTGAAATGTGATAAAGCCATCATGGGAAGTGCTTTGTGGAGGTTAGAGAAGTGCTACTGTATGTCAGTGAATGAGTTTTATTAGAGTAATAAAGCAGAGCAGAAGGCCCATGCTGTTAAAGGATGCCAGTGCTGATTTGGGTTGAAAGGGTAGGCACGTGATGAAGGAATGGCTGGCAGTGATGTTGCAGAAGGAGAAACAAATGGTTGTGGATACCTTCAGCACTGATATGATATTAATATTGATAACGCAAACAGATGAATTGTGAGAAAGGAGGCTTCATCAAAGCAGGACCAAAACATCCTCCGAGAGCAACTTCTGCCAACCATCCAAAAACAGTTTGGTGACCAACAAGGCCTTTGCCAGCATGATGGAACGCCGGGCTATAGGGTACAAGTGAGAACTATGTGGGCTCGGGGAACAAAACATCGCAATTTGGGGTCCTTGGCCAGTAACTCCCCAGACTTTCATCCTATTGAGAACTTGTGGTCAATCCTCAAGAGGCAGGTGGACAAACCAAAACCCACCAATTCTGACAAACTCAAAGCACTGATGATGCAAGATGCCATCAGTCAGGATTTGGCCCAGAAGTTGACTGACAGCCTTCCAGGGTGTATTGCAGAGGTCTTGGAAAAGAAAGAAGGGCCAACACTGCAAATATCGACTCTTTGCATAAATTTCATGTCATTGTCACTAAAAGCCTTTGAAACTTATGAAGTGCTTGTAATTCTACTGCAGTGTACCATAGGAAGATCTGACAAAAAGATCTAAAAACACTGAAGCAGCAAATGTTGTGAAAACCAACACTTGGGTCATTCTCAAAACGTTTGGCCAAACAACAGCAACTTGTGACCCATCAGAAGCAGCCGGTGGCTGACCCAGTGGTTGAGAAACGCTGAACTAGAGTGTGTGACCATATCATCGGTGGGCATTGGCCCAGTAGAGGATGGATAGACAGACGAGTGCCACCTTCAGGCAGCGGCACACTGCTAAGGCTGTGACCCTGAACCCCGAGATTGTGGGCTTGTGGTTTAATCTTTATCATAAGGGTGGACAAAATATAGTCCAAAAATGACCACAAAGTTAGGGTCTATGGGGCCAAAAATAGAGAGGAACCCCCAAATCCTCAACATCTTGCATAACCAGACATCAAGATGGGTGGGCCGGTGTATCACATGTGTGGGTTTTCTTGTGCTGGTGAGTCAGATGGTGCTGGACATGAAAAATAGAAGTGATGTGAAAGAGATCTCATGACCACAGAAGTAATTGACGTATTCCCTGATTTTTCACACAGGAGTAGCCAAGCGTACCAGAGGCGAAGCAGGCCCACCCCAGGATGGAGGTGACTGTCCTGCCCCAGGAGACTGAGGAGCCTGTACACTGGCAGGCCTGCTGTGGTGTAATGCGACTAACTTTCCATGATGTAAGAGTGCCCGCGGGCACAGTAACTGGCAGGAGAAGCCCAAATGAATTGACCTTCCCATAGAGGGGTGCGACGAGGCCGACTGAACAGCGGGAGGGCCGAGGTATCCACAAGACGGCACACCAGAGAAAAGGCAGCTGCTTGGTTCATTAATAATGCATGGCATGTGTCATTTTGATGATGAGATCTTATTGATGGCTCCGCTGCCTGCGGACGCCCATATCACAGGCGCATATTAGCTGAAACCTTAGAACCGTTTTCTAGCACAGTTCCTGTGATGAAGTATGCCCGTTCTTAATAATTTAGGTTTGAAAAAAAAATAAAATAGTGGGCATTCTTTGGTAAATGAGAATCTGATATGCAGGAAGTCCATAAACACTAATTACCAGCCCACCCCACAAAGCTTCGTCAAAGCCAGCTTCCCGAGGACAGGCGTGGCACACCTTAGACGTGCAGGCCTTGAAAACACACCGGGGCGACTCTCACCTCCTCGGCTCCATAAATCCTCTGATTACACCCGGCAACTTGCGCCGGGTCCATCCGCTTCCCATTAGGAGGGCCTGCTCTCGAGAACGCCATCAATCAGCCCCCAGATATGGGAAATATGGGTCATCAATAGTAACTGCTTATGACAGTTAACAAAGCTTTATATTTGCCAGGAACACGCACTGATCTATCAATTATGGCCCGCTTTGCTCGCATGCTAATTGTGCATTTTCTCTGCTAATGCATTTTCACTGTTATCCCATAGGCTAATGAAACCAAACAAATCAATAAATATAAATTATACATGCAAAGAAGTACTGCTGTGAACATAAAGTTTCTAATTAATTGCACTTGATTAATTTATATCCTTTAATTATCCCGCTAAGCCACAGACGGCATAAATATCTGAGCAATCTGCTTATTGCTATGTCAGTCATAAAATGGCAGACACAGTAAAAGTATGGACTCGGAGAGCATCAGTGCTGACACATAAAAAAAAAAGGCTCCCTCCTGAATAATTGAAGGGGAGTGCATTAGCCGACGAGGGCTGGCATGGGACAAGGATGTCGGACAAACCCCCCCACCCACCTGCCATCCTAAATGGAGGGACAACTGTCAGCCCCCCAAAGTGAAGAATAAACAAAGGGAGGTGAAGGCCAATAGGACAACATCACTGTCAACTGGGACATGGGGGGGTGGGGTGGGGGGGGTTGCGCCTACCTTTCTAATGCATGGGGGTGAACAGGACATGGGCACCTTAGGGCTCACCCTGAAGTGTTACAACCCTGGGCTTGAACAGGTTGGTAGGGCTGAAACTCTCGTCGTCTTGTAGTTCAAGTCAGTAAAGCCCCTAGGGTGATCCCCCCCGCCCTCTCCCCCCATCTAAAGCTGGAAAAATGAACAGTTTGGGTCAAAAGGTTCTTTAAAAATGGACAACAGAAAATACAAGCAATGAAGATTAAAGTATCAGCAATATACAGAAAGCTCCCTCACTCCTACCTGACGATGTATCTGCTATGATGCGGCCATGGAATAAGAAACGGGCAACGACAGCAAAACAAAACAAGCGCTCTTTGGCACCGGATAGGAACCAAAAGGAAGCCAAAATAGAAAGCCGATTAGAGCTTTTAAGGAATTGCTCCTTCTGGAAAGTCACAGCCTGCGGTGCGCGCTGCTCACTGAGTGACCCCGCCTCTGGTGACTTATGGGTGGGAGACTTGAAGGGGCGGAGTCAGAGGCCTTCACTGGGCGATGTGGAGGGAATGGAAGAAGACACGATTAGCGCCACCTTAGATGAGCCTAGTGGGCAATCCACCGGTAAGGAGGAGCTCCTTTTGGCTCATCACAGGTATGCAATACCCCGCCGGGGTGAAAGGGGGCACTGTTGCTAACAGTCTCATCTTTTCTCTCCTCTGCACCCTTAAGGTCAATTGACCCCGCAACTTGCTTGAAGGGATAAAAAAATCTGACGCCCCAGGATGTCGTGTCTCATTTGGACCTGGGCGGAGACCCCCTGTGAATGATCCACTTTTAAGAGCTTAGGAAGCTAAGAAGGCTATATTATTCTTATTCCTGTTTTGCACCCTTGCGCACATATTTTGATTTATAATTGTTTGGAATAAAAAGAGACAACCCTGCTGGCACCCCAACACTTTTTGGGACTCACCCTGTAATCAATCATTCACCCACTCTCTCTCTCTCTCCCTCTATATATTTATATAGATATATATTGTGAATATATTGTGAATTTTCCCTTGGGATTAATAAAGTATCTATCTATCTATCTATCTATCTATCTATCTATCTATCTATCTATCTATCTATCTATCTATCTATCTATCTATCTATACAGTATATATGTATATATATATACACACATCCTGGACACAAATGACACAGTCACAAGTTCAAATATAATGATTTTATTACATCCAATATTTTACCAGCCCTTCTAGAATCCTCCCCAAGGCACACCACAATAATAAAGACCTTCCTCCTTCTCCATCCTACTCCTCTTCCTCCAAGCAAGGTTGCCCTCTGCCTCCCAACTCCGACTGCCTGGACAAGGTGGAGCAGCTCCTTTTATCTTTGACCCAGGAGAACTTCTGGTACTAGAACAGGGTTCATTGGCGGAAGTCCCATAAAATAGAGATTATATTACATTTATTTATTTGGCCAACACTTTTATCCAAAGCGACTTGCAACATTTAAGATACAATTGGTTTCATTTCTTTTGTTTTTCCTAGAGGTAGGTACTCAGGGTCACACAGTGTCTCTGGTGGGATTTGAACCCACAATCTCAAGTCCAGTGCCTTAACCACTGCGCCACATGTAATATACAATATAATATATAATAATAATATTATTATGCATCCCTGCAGTGCTCTCTGAGGCCACTCAAGAACTGCCACAGGGTTGCACCCCTGAACTCCAATTCCCAGCATGCCTTGTGGGTTCTCTACAGGGTATTGAAGCCCATGGATGCTGTCACCAAAGATTGTTGCCTTCCCCCAGTCCTTCTATTAAATTGACATCCCAGCCAGGCAAGGAATGATCCTCTAATCCCTTGGGGACTCCTGTCCATCCACTGTGGGACCAACCACAAGCGTTACCTGGTAGGTAACCACCCATACAATCAGATTGTGATTCAGACTACGAATGTAATGAATGTAATTACCCCGATCTACATGCTGTCAGATAAACAAACCACACGCCGTGGCGCAACGTAAAGAGGCTTCAACGCTGACGTCCGAGGTTCGAGCCCCGAGAGGGGGTGCAGTGAGTGTGTATGCCTGATGAGCCAAGAATTAGGGCAAAACACGTGTCGCGTAATCTTTGCATTATTTGACAGTAAACTATGCAATATATATGTGTGTGTGTGTATATATATATATATATATGTATATATATATATATATAAAGAGAGAGAGAGACTCCATGTCTGGTCTTTCAGTTTAGTCTGATGCTAACTCAAGAGCAGCACTTGGCACCACTCAAGCTGCACAAACACAATACACTGAGACCCTGGCACAATGGCCCACAAATGAGACTGCATTATTACTGTGCAATACAGAGAGCCTGGCAGCACCATAGAAGCCAGGGAGTTTGTCACCAGAGTATCTAAGGAAATCTGACTTTGGCATATTCAGAAAGCCATTGCCACAGATTATGTAATAAAATCTGGTATCTGTATATTCAGGGAGCTTGGCACCGCAATACAAGCAGAGGATAAGTATAAAGCAGTCTGTCATCAGAGGACACCAAGAAATCTAATATTGGTATACTCAGAGAGCCTGGCACCACTATATACAAGCAGAGTGTCTGACACTAAAAGGATGTAAAGAAATCTGACTTTGGCATATTCAATGCCTGGCAGCAGTGTTTGTAGTACAGTCTAATATTAGTGTATTTAGAGAGACTGGCACCACCACACAAGCAGAGAACTGGCACAATGGAGTCTGGCACCAGAGTATACCTAGAATTCTGACATCATCATGTTGAGAGTGTCTGGCACTGCAGATTGTAAAGGCAGACCCTGGCATTACCGTACATCTGGCTGGCACCTGCATTTACAGAATCTAACATAACATCCCTAAACTCACTTAATGAATTTTGATTTGGGGGGAGGCACAAGTCTTTAGGCAGGTTGCCAGTGCATTGCAGGGCATCCTCATGGGCTGAACCACTGAGAGCCAGCATGGCATCACCAACTGCTTGTCTTTGTGTGGTGAAGAGGTGCACACCATTACCAAAAAAGGGTAGACAACGACAACATCTACCTCTATACAGACATTTTCATTCAAACATTGCAGCTCAACGTGCTTTATGAGATGCCAAGGAAGTAGTTGCATGCAAAGAAAAAACATTCGATAAGTATAATAATGCATGAAGTGTACATGAGGAGACCAATAATCCAAGCTAGAACCTTAACTAGCCTGTCTAAAGAGAGGCCTCACCCCAGGCAGCCCAAGCCCAAACTCCTCAGCCAGCCCCAAAATAGGGAGCTTATCTTAAATGTCCCAAAATACACCAAAAATACCATGCAAGGGAGAGGAAAACTTATAAACCCTCTGGCTTGAAGGACAAGTTCAATGCAGTATCTTTACAAGTGAAAGAATTTATTTCAGTTAACCTAAGAATGTTTAAAAAAAGGGAAAAATTAGGCAAAAATGGCATGCCTAAAAAAAGCAACCCAAGGAAAAAAGAATCCATAAATAAATTCTTAGAAACCAAGAAAAAAAATCCAATAAGTCCTGAGAAGTCAAACAATACTTACAAGAACACACACTCTGCGAACGTCAAGGGACCACTGAAGCACCTGCTCCCCAGCTGGAGGGCGGTCCTTCAGAAATGATGTCATGGTGGCCCCGCCCACAGAACGCATAGAATGAAAGCCAAGGGGTTTGCATAATGCATACATACTGACTAAATAATACACAATACAAGCAAAAGTTATGAATTACATGCATTTAAAAAAGACCAAAAAAAATGAACATAACCAATAACAAAACCATCAAACAAAGAATAAACCCGAACCAGGGATGGCTAAACCTTAACATTGTAGGGGTATTTAAGAAAACCCCGCACAGACACAGGAAGAACCCACATTGTCACTCATGGGCATCAGTGGATCACTCTCCAGGCTCATCTGAGGTACGTACTAACAACCCGGGGTGAGAGGGGGCGCTGGCGCTAAATATGTCCACTTCTGATCCCTCCGCAGTACCGAGAAGGCACCCAGTGGGGTCATTTGGCTCTTCCCCTTCTGGTCCCTCACCTATAAATTCTGAGGCCAATGGAAGGAGGGGTCACCCTGTGAACAGAGCACACCACAGGACGAAGCTCCGACCCGGTGACCGATGACAGACTCTTTACAGCACTTGATGGCTCCTTTGTTTGTGTTCCGTTTTGCACCCAGGGCTCCTACTTTTGTTTGATTCATTTTAATTAGATTAAATGGGTACAAGCAGGTTGGCACCCCATTATTTCTCCGTGGGACTTGCTGTTCTTCACTCAACCACAGCATATTCCACATGGAAGGTGCCTGGATGCACTAAGCACTGCACCACCAGGCCCTTCTCCCTGGATCTAGCAGAGGCAAACAAAAAGGAGTGTTGGAGGTTATTTGCCTTGAGGTAGTCCAGGAAATTTTGGGGCTGCCAACATGCTTGATTAGCTCTGAACCCAGTGCAGTGCTGCCCACTAGCTGTGCACGGCCATGTCTGGTTTGTCTCCTGCCATACAGCTGCCACAGATGTGCAGTGACAATTGCCTGCTTAGTGCCATAATGGCCCTACCTGGCATGCTGCAGACACCTTCGGAGACTGGACCAGCTTACAGTCACCAATGGCACACGTCAACCAAAAACGTCACAGTGTTAAAAAGAAGAGAATGGCACATTCGTCCAATATGATTGTGAGGACTGGTAAGATGGCTGAACATGCCAGGCCAGGGTGTGGCAGAGTGCACTAACCCTTTCTCTCTTTCCTCTGCAGACCAGTTATGGGAAATTCCAGCTGGCCTTGATGACATCACTTCCGGTCCCTCCCCGATGACATCACTTCCAGTTTCTGACTCTGCTGACCTCACTTCCTCTGCCTCACCATAAAGCCGCCATTTTGTTTCATCCAGTCAGCTCTGATTTGAACTCCAATCCGTAAACAGCTCGCATTTAACGGCTGACTTTGCAGCCTGATTTCAAGAAAACGGGTGGCTGCCCCAAACCTTTTCTGTGGCAGTCGTCTGTTTATCTGACAACGTGAAGAGGCTGAGAGACTCCACAGGGTATGTTTAGGAATGGAGCTGAGGGGTTGGTAAGTTGCTGCAGACTTAACATTACAAGTGGAGAAGCCCAGAGAGGTGACAGCGTCATGAATCTGCACAGACGAGCCCCACAACCCCAAGACAGGGTGGGCATCAGAGGAGACCTTAGCTACCTGGATATCAAACAAAAATGGAAGTGGAGTAGAGATCAGTGGCTCCGAGAAGTGAGTGCATCCAGAATCTGCACAAATGACTACACAGGTGAACACAAACCAGACGGTTCTGGAATGGAGCTGAGAGGATTGCCGGCTGATATTCCTGGGACCTCCATTGGGCAGTGGGCTGTGTGTTCTAACGTGGTCCCCTCTACTGTATATAAAGACAGTCAAAGACACGCTGAGTTCACTTGGAGTCTTGGCTGAGTCGATGCATACCTGGCTGGAACAGAAGTGGAGAGACACACTTAGGTGACAGAGGGTCCCAGATCTGCACGAAGATGAAGACAGAGTGGACTTAACAGTGGAAGTCAGCTACTTGGATAACAAAAAATAAAATAAATAAAACAATGGAAGTGGAGTGGAGATCAGAGGGGCTTTACGAGCACACAGGTACAGACGCTGGCACAGAAGAATTTGTCCAGGAGTGAAGCTGGACTGGCATCAGCACAGAGGAGTGAGTGCCCACTGCTACATCCACACCTCGCTGTTAGGCAGCGTGCTTTGTGTTCCCCTCTATGGGAAACTCTCCATGCTGGGGCAGATGTCCCATTCAGTGTGGCCCACAAGAGGACTGCCATACATAAAGCAATTTTAGAAGTCTCACTTATGAGCTGTCATCGATAGTGGAAAATCAGAAGACGTGAAGCCAAGAGGCTCCCACCTCCAACAAGGTCAATGGCCCTTGCTGTAGAAATTTTGACAGTGAGAGCCATGCAAAGCTGACTTACAGGGCAGAAAAGAAAAGAGCTGATGTTTGTGTTCTCAACCTAACAACACCTATAGTCTTGAATGGTAGCAAAGTTCTCATTGAGGTGGATGTCATATGCAAGAAGATGCTCCATCTCCAAAGGCCTTGAACCCGTGGCGTCCTGTTGTCTTTCATTAGGACTTCTCTTATAGTTCTTGGCTCATTAATACCTTGACTCTCTTGCAGCTGTGATGAGCAGTTTTGGGGGGAGCAGCACAAACCTTCTGGAAACTTCAACAGGTTCAGCGACCAACACCTGATGTTGGAGCAGACGTCCTGTGGGCATGGCGGCAAGAATACCCCATCAGTGCTGCCTGTGCGCCTGCACTTCAGCTCCGCTAATTGGACTCACACAATTAACACTTCCACATACTGCTCATATGCTGGGAGAAGTGACAGACAAAATTAATATTTGAGTGCACATTTTCTTTGATAAAGTATGCAGATGTGAGACGCGCTCTCAGTGGATTGCCAGCAAGATGCAGAACAAATGGCTTCTGTTTTGTACGACAGGGTGTGTGTGCAGAGGGCCTTTAACTCTCAGTTCACCATCCGGGCCTGCACTGCTCTCTGAACAGACCTACCAGTCAAGGAGGGCGGAGAAGGTCAGCACAACAGCCGGGCAGTGCAAAGGCACTTGAGAGGGAGAGCGGCCAAGAAGAAGGGGAATGGGGGTCCCGGGAATGGGCATTTGGATTGGACGAGACACATCTCATAACTTCATTCTGATTGGAAGAGACATAGCAGAAAAGTGCATTATGATTGGACAAGGCAAATCTCAGGACTTCATTCTGATTGGAAAGGACACATCTGAAAATTGCATTCTGATTGGATGAGACACATCTCAGAATTTCATTCAGATTGGAAGAGACATAGCAGAAAAGTGTATTCTGATTGGACAAGGCAAATCTCAGGACTTCATTCTGATTGGAAAGGACACAGCAGAAAAGTGCAATCTGATTGGATGAGACACATCTTAGAACTTCATTCTGATTGGAAAGGACACATCTGAAAAGTGCATTCTGATTGGACGAGACACATCTCAGAAATTCATTCTGATTAAAAGATGCACAGCAGAAAAGTGCAATCTGATTGGATGAGACACATCTCAGAACTTCATTCTGATTGGAAGGTACATATCTGAAAAGTGCATTCTGATTGGACGAGACACACCTAAAAAGTGCATTTTGATTGGAGGAGACACATCTCAGAACATTTTATTGAATGTATTAAAGTCAAATAACATTCCATACAAGCAAGTACAATTTTATAAAACTAGGTTTGAGTCAAGTCAACCCCATATCTTAGAACTTCATTCTGAATGCAAGAGTCACACCTGGAAAATGCATTCTGACCAAAAGATCCACACCTCAAAGATGAATTCTAATTGGAGGAGCCACATCTCAAAAGGCCATTCTGACTGCAAGGCACATATTTCAGTACTTTATTCTGATAGCAAAACCTCAAATGTGCATTCTGATTGGAGGAGAGACGTCTCAGAACTTCATTGCAAATGCAATAGTCACACCTGAAGAGGCATTCTGACTGAAAGATCCCTCAAAAGGTGAATTCTAATCGGAGAAGCTGCAGCTCAAAAGTGCATTCTGACAGGAGAAGCCGCACCTGAAAGAGCATTGTGATTGAGGGACACATATCTCAGCACTTCATGCTGATAGTCACATCTAAGAAGTGCATTCTGATTGAAGGAGACACAACTCAGAACTTCATTCTGATATCCTGATTGGAGGAGGCCCACCTCAAGAGTGCATTCTGATTGGAGGAAAACGATCTTAGAGGTTCTATCCTGAAAGGAAAAGCTTTGTCGCAAAAGTGGAGGTTGTTGAGAGGGGGCAGTTATTCTGATTGTTGGAGTCTCAGGAAGAAGAAGAAGAAGAAGAAGAAGAAGAAGAAGAAGAAGAAGAAGAAGAAGAAGAAGACTTTAAAGCGACCAAATGCCCTAACATGCTTGTGCTTTGAATGTGGGAGGAAACTAAAGCACCTGGAGAAAGGTGCACACCGGCACAAGGAGAACATCTAAACGCTGCAGTTTAAAGTAGGCAAATGACCAAGCGTCCTTGTATTCTGGAGGTGAGGTGGACCAAGCGACAACATGGAAACTCCATACTTTAAAACAGCCACATGGCCTAACATTTTGTATGCTTTTGGAGAAAAGCCCATAGAGGCACAAGGAGAACATTCAACCTCCACATGGACATCATCATATAAGCAAGGGGGAGTCAAATGAAAACCTTAAATATATTTTTTCATAATTTATTACAACAAAAGTGTCTCTCAGCTTTATCATTTTCTCACATACTGTCAAGTCCAACAACGCTTACAAAGTGCACGGATTCCTCCGGAAATAAAGACTTTAGGTCAGCTGTGCAGAAGCTGAGGCTCCACCTGCTGCGCCCCTTCATTTGACTTGAAAGTCTTTGTGCCCCTCAAGTAGCCCAATGACGTGGCACACTCACCAGGGCTGAGGTCTGGCGAGTGTGGCAGATGTGGAAGACACTCGAGCTGCAGGTCCACGATGGGTGCCACCATCACATGGACAGCAAGGGGCTGAGCACTGGCATGTTGCCCCTCTACTTGCAAGTCCACATCGTTGGGATATGAAGGAGGTCTGAATACCTGCACTAGTGGCAGTGTCCCCCCTGGACATTCTGAGCTTGCCAAAAATGATGAGTTGTTCGTCCCAATAGAGGGTCCCTGCAGGGGGCTGCATGCTGAACTTCTTTGGTTTTGGTGAGGATGGCCAGAAGTGCATCTCTTTCATTCTCCATCATGAAGTGTTCCACTTCGGCAATCGAGTCTGGTGTCGCGTCTGAGCCGGTTGAGGAGAGTCTGTCACAGATATGACACCCCTTCAAAGCACCCTACTCCACTTGTGCAATGTCTCCAGAGTGACATTCGGGCATTCGGAACCTTCATTCACTGATGAATTCTGATGGGCTGAGGACAGAGTGCTGCCCCTCTCTGGTGCGTGTTTCCAGTGGGGCCGCCATCTTTATCCTGCACTAACTGTCCACCCCGCAGCTCTGCCCATGTAGTAGTGAAACAGGCAAGCTTTAAAAATCATAAAAATCATAAAACAAAATTTAAAAAATGTAATTCTGAGCAAGTGAAAGGTAGGTATGCGCCAACATCAAACGTTGGCACTGTATCTGATTGTGTTCAGCTCTGATGGGAGAGCTTCCGTGGCTGTGATATCTCTGGCAATGAGCAGGCACCCAGCCCTCGGCCCGCTGCATGTCTCTCGGATTCACGCAAATAAATCGTTACCGCAAGTGACCTGTGATACACAGCGCGATGAGAGACTCACAGAATTAACCGGAATATTCAAGAAAATTATAGAAAAAAATCCCGATCTAAATCCGTGAAGTACTGTGCACTGTGCTGCCACCTTCTGGACACTCTTAATGAGGACAACTTGCGTGACAATAGATTGATTGATAGAACTTTAATAGTCCCGGGGGAATTTGACTTTTTACAGAAGCTCTTTAAATGGGGCAGAGTGCTGGCTCTGAGGCTATGGATCTGCAGTGGCAATTGGAAGGTTGCCGGTTCGAATCCCATAAACACCAAAAGTGACTCTACTCTGTTGGGCAAGGCCCTTAACCTGCAATTGCTCCGTCCTGGGTATGATGTCAGTCTGCGTCCAGCCCTGCAGGTAGGCCCAGCAGGGAAAAACCTGGGGGTTGGTGGCAGAATTGGCACTCCAGCCACCATACAAAACCTTCCACTGTTCCACTCCGTCTGAACTGGTGTGGTGCTGAAGTGTCACCCGTTGCATGGCTGCACTTGGGTCCTAATCTGAGATCATGAGTTGGTTTGTCATGTGGTGGGTGCAGCAACGTGTTGTATCAGTGTGTGCTCCTAACCTCCTCCTCCTCTCTCTTTAAATAAATAAACACAAACTTCTGTCTGAACACACACCAAAATGACTAAAAAGAAAGAAAATCGTGACTTGGTGGTCCCAGTCCCAATAAGACATTATGCAGATGTACTGTACTTCTGTTTGCATGCAGGAGCCCCCACAGCTGTATCTTCACACACTTCTGCCTGGTGATTTGTTGACTGTAAGTCCTCAGTGTTGGTGTGTCAGAGAGAGGTGATGTGCAGCATTGTTCATAACGGCACTCAGTTTTGTTTTAATTCTCCCCTGGAGGTCCAGAGGGTGTCCCATATCTGACTCTGCCCTTTTAACTCTTTCAGGGCTGATGTTGACTATTGTCGAAATTCAGGGGTAGAGGACAGTAATCGGCTATAAACTGCGACAAATCTCACCCTTACATTTTAGTTCAACTCTCTTTGCTTAAAGGAAAGTTACGTAGCTTTCTTGATTTGACCTCGAGTGCCTGTGCGTGCATGAGTAGTGAAGAGCCAAACAGCCTCTAAAATGGCATCAACATCTGATGAAACTAAAGCAAATGTGCAAAACAAAATACTCCATGGAGGTTTTACATATTATCGCTGAATCACGCTTTGACTTTTCGGACTCTGAGTTTGATGCAAGTGATCTGGAGATGGATATCGAAAAACGAAAGTGAGCTGGTTGTGCTGCTGAACATGTTCTTGTAGATGATACACTTACAGCAGCATTCGCCTAGGAGGACCACCACTTATGATGACAAGAGGTACAAACCATATTGTGCCACACTGCGAATGCCACCGTTGCCCACCTGCTGTGCAAAGACAGAGAGGTAGCCAGCCCGCCGTGCATTCCTGCTGACTATCAAGCCACCCCTGGGCATCCACTGTTGCCAGAGATGCCAATCAGGTGCCAACAGCAGCCACAGCACATAGCAGCAGCCGTTTTATGTTGCTTTATGTGTGAAACCAGTACATTATGTGCTTTTCAAAAAGCTGAGTTTTTTGGAAAAAATATTCAGCCCTCAAAGAGTTAATTAGCCTGTTGTTTCGGTGGTCCTCTCCTAAAGTGACGTTACCAGCCCAGTACACCACTCTGGCCATCACAAAGTTATAGAAGAGTTGCAGCACGTCACTTCTAACATTAAAGGGGCGCAGTCTCCTAAGGAAGTAGAGCCCACCCCGCCCTTTCGCATCAAGTTCCTCTGTGTTATGAGACCAGTCCATTGATGTGGACCCCCAAGTGCTTCTAGGAGTGGACCACCTCTATATCCTTTCCTGAATAGTGACCAGACATAGAGGCTCTTTGGCATGATGAAAGTCAATAAGCAGTTCCTTGGTTTTGCTGATGTTAAGATGTACCAAGAAGCAGACATCTCCCCCTGACTCCTCAGCCCACTTATCAGTACACCCCATAAGTGCTGAGAATGTCACCACATGACTTGACGTGCTGTTACATTTGTAGTCAGAGGTGTTCAGAGTGAAGAGTAAAGCAGACTGGCCTGTTCCTTATGGTGGTCCAGCCCTTGAGCCTCACAGACTGTGGTCTCCCTGACAGAGAGTCCGTTATCCAGGACACCACAGGCCAGCATATCTCTGAGTTTACCCCTTAACAGAGATGACTGGAGGGTACTGAAGGCTCAGGGGAGATCAAGTAACTTAACCCTCACAGTGCTGCCAGCTTTGCCCAGTTGAGAATATGCCCCGTGGAGCAGACAGACAATGTCATCCTCCACTCCAGTCTTTTTTTACCAGTAGGCAAACTGCAGCGGGCCCAGGTGGTCTACCACAAAGGGACTCCTATAGTCCAGGAACAGTCTCTCAAAGGTCTTCATGATGTGAGACGTAAGCACAATGTTACTCTACAGTGGTTAGAATCTCTATCTCAATTTTAAAGTTTTCAGGTATGTTGCATGTTACGTATACTTATAATTTATTTTATTTATTTTTTTTGGGTATTCTGTTTGGGCACAGCCATCAGTGGTGTGTCTGTCTGCGGAGAGAGTGTTGACCTCGTCGAGAGGTTTACTTACCATGGCAGTGACATTCATGTCTCTGGTGACTCTTCCAATGAAGTCAGTAGACAGATTGGGAGAGCATGAGGGGGTCATGAGGTCTCAATAAAGGGGTGTGTGGCTCTTCCGATATCTCTGCAAAAGGACAAAGGTCCAAGTCTTTAGAATTCTGGTGCTTCCTGTCTTGCTATATGGTTGTGAGACATGGACGCTATCCAGTGACTTGAGATGAAGACTGGACTCCTTCATGTGTGTCTCTTCAGAGAATCCTTGGGTACCGCTGGTTTGACTTTGTGTTGCTCATGGAGTCCCAAATGAAGCACATAACCTGCATTGTGAGGGAGAGTCAGTTGCGGTACTATGGCCATGTGGTGTGATTACCCGAGGGTGATCCTCACTATTGAGGACCCGAGTGGCTGGACCAGGCCAAGGGGACACCCTTGTAACACCTGGCTGCAGCAGATAGATGGTCATTTTCAAAGGGTGGGACTGGACTGTGTGTCTGCCAATCAGGATCCTGAACTGTTTCATCGTGTTGTGGGTGTGGCAAGGCCTTGTCCCTGTGCCTGCTCCCCAACCTGATCTGACCTGACCTCTCTCCTGTATGGATTTTCTCCAGGTACCCAAGGTGTTCTTCTTCCCATTTCCATGTTAGCTCATTGGTTCACTTTAGGCCATTAGATCATTATCTCACTTTCCATTGGACGCCTTCTCAGAGACGTCACATCATTTCAGTCCTATATTATTAAAGAGACCCCCTGACCAGAGATGGTCTGGAGCATCTGGCTTCTGCTTCTCTTTGTTGGATTACCCGAGGGTGATCCTCATTGTTGAGGACCTGAGTGTCTCTAGACCAAGGGGATACCCATGTACTGCAACACCTGGCTGCGGCAGATAGAGGGTCATGTCTGGAGGGTGGGACTGGACCGCGTGTCTGCCCCAGCTGTTTTGTCGTTGAATGTACACTGTAGCCCCTTTCCCAGGGAGGTTGCTTTATGAGGATGGCACTCACGTCAGGCTCAGCAGATCATTCCGACTTGAGCTCTTGGCCCACTCTGCCAGTCCTCTTGTTTCTCAGTCGCTCGCCTGGCACGGTTTTAGCTGGTGGCTTAGTAGGCCGCGTGTCCGGCTTGTCACGTCCTCCTGACATTTTGAACGTACTTTGAATTTGTCAGGCCGAGTTTCAAGTTTTCAGGAAGGGGGTCGCTGTTCCTTCATCTCGTTCAGAGTGCCGACTCGGGAGTACAAAATAGGAACAAAAAAAAAAACCTGCTGATCCCTGCTGTGCGGCTTTGCCTCCTTAACTAGAAGCACCTCTTGACTTTAACGACAAATGTGGATTGTTTCACACACGCATGAGGACGCTTAATAGGAGGCATCGAATGTTTTGTAACTGTTGGAAATCCCCCGTCAGTAAAAGCTCTACAGATCTGACATGCAGCCATTCTAGTCCTGACGCTGCTAATTAGGGTTTTAGTATAATTATGCCAACAGGGTGCTTGGCAGAGTAATTACCACGGCAGGATTATAGAAGAACATTAATACGTCCACGTACGGTAAATATGTCTCGAAACATAGCGAGTCGTCACTATACACTCGATTCCGATTTGGATTTTACTAAATAAAGCGTACAGCCTACATTTCTTTTTTTTCCCCTCCGCTCATAAAATTACAGTGAAGAGAGCGATCTTTTACAATTACAAGATTGCTGATTAAAGTGACTATCAAAATTTATTAATTACACAGTCAGTGCTTCGATATCTGAAAGGCGCCTATAGAGCCGACTTGCTCCACTTCAGCATGTTCAGCGCGGGCCCTTCTTCTTCTTCTTCTTCTTCTTCTTCTTCTTCTTCTTCTTTTTTTGTGTGAAGTGTGCACTGCCTAATTATATTAGCAAGACAAAGTTACCAGAAATATCCAATAATAAGAAAGTTTACTTTTTTGGAGAAATGGGGGCTATGCCACCGAGTTACTCAGGACTGGGGAACCCCAAGGCAGAAGTGTGGCCTTCACAAAGGGGATGCTGGCCTTCCTCCTCCTGGATGTCACGTCTCCAGTGTGGCCTTTGCTTTGCTGAATGTCACCCTGTGTTCTTAGCAGTGAGCTCCATCAGGCCAGCAGACGTGAGTGGGTCTTCAGAGGGGAGCAAAGCCATTGTAATCGCATCACCTGCACTGCACAACGGGTCATCCAAGCTTGTTAGGGCCTGGCCAGTACTTGGATGGGTGAACAACTAGGAAAGGCTTGTAGTAATTGCTGAGGAGGTGATGGTGGGCCTTCGGGGGGATCCCAGTACAGAGAAGGGGACACTGTGCTTTAAATATGGCGCCATCCTCCAGAAGAGATGTAAAAGTCCTAAATCTATGTTCATAAAAGATAGATAGATAGATAGATAGATAGATAGATAGATAGATAGATAGATAGATAGATAGATAGATAGATAGATAGATAGATAGATATATGAAAGGCACTATATAACAGATAGATAGATAGATAGATAGATAGATAGATAGATAGATAGATAGATAGATAGATAGATAGATAGATAGATAGATAGATAGATATGAAAGGCACTATATAACAGATAGATAGATAGATAGATAGATAGATAGATAGATAGATAGATAGATAGATAGATAGATAGATAGATAGATAGATAGATAGATAGATGAACATAAGGAGTCAAACCAGGCCAAACCCACTAGCTTCACTATTGGCACAGCCAATCAATTTCATAATCTGAGGGCCCCGCCTCCTTGGGCTCAATTTACATGAGACATGGTGAATAAAAAAAGTAAACCACTCAAATTAATACAAAATAGCAAAGTAACTACGAAAAACAAAATTACAAATAAGATAGATATAGATAGATATGAAAGGCACTATATAACAGATAGATAGATAGATAGATAGATAGATAGATAGATAGATAGATAGATAGATAGATAGATAGATAGATAGATAGATAGATAGATAGATGGCACTTTATTTCTCCCAAGAGGGAAGCTCAGCATTTCACTCCAATGGCAGTCAAACAGGCATAGGGAACACAGACTGTCCAGGCCCCGGACCCCCAGATGTTGCCCGCTATTTTTCTCAGGTGTCCTGTGCAAGTAGCACCCTACTTTTCGTGTGGGACTCCTGGCAGTCGCTGCCCCCAGTGGGCACATGAGGCAGTACCACCCTGGTGTCCAGCACACTTGGTGGGGCCTTTCATGTCCTCCTTATGCCTACTCATCATTTCATGTGTGAGTACTACACAGATGTCGCTGGAAAAGCTGTTAATATATATAAAATGTCATGTGGTTTGAGAGGTAAGCCCCCCATTTGACAGGTGGGAAATAAACATATACCCACAAAGAATAATAGAAGACTGAAAATAATCCCAGCGATTCTAAAAACAGCCTCATGAATAATGAGACACGTGAAGCGCTCGTCCTGCTGCTATTCCTGTTGTCTCCCTTTGTGAAGGCCCCTCTGCTATTTGTGCTTTTATATTAAGACCTTTGTGACGGTGGCTGCCATTAATTTTGTAGGGCAGACAGCAGAGCGATGAATAATCAGAGATAAGAAGGTATGACATGAGAAGAACTAATTGAAAACAATAGAAGCATCAAGAGGAGGCAAAGAACAATGGCTGGCACAGCCTCGAAACAAAAAGGCTGCAGGGGCTTGAGATTCAACAAACACAAAGGGCCGCAAAACGGGAGATTTTGTCGCTGTGACCCTGTGAGCAGAGGAATTTGTTTCAAATTAAAGACTGGGGGGTGCAGAGTCAGCTCATCAGACTCTTGAGCTCCTACAGCTCCACCATCGATTGGGGATCAATGAGCTGGAAGTGATGAGCGCTCCGTCAGACACTTCCACAGCCCTGTCTGCACTGGATGGATATCTTCAGGGCTCGGCTGGCCTCCGTAGTGCTGCTGCTGACGTGATGACTGTATTGGGACAAACCCCCACCTGAGAAGCGTCACTTACTGATTTATTTCAGGGATCAAGAATATCAAGTCAAACAAGTAATAGACTGATGCAGCGTGAGCAAAGGTATAGGACTGGACCGTACTGGCCTGAGCTAACAGGAGAAGGCGGTGGGGGGGGGGGGGGGGGGTTCATGAAGATCAAGTGCCAAGTGGATTGAATGGTCACAATGGCACACCTGGGTAAGGGTATGTGCTGACCTGAAGGACTTAATGTGGATCTGAGAATCAGATTAGTAGGTCATGGACTGATGGACCCATCATGGACCATCCCATCATGGACCAGGGATGAGGGGTATTATGAGGTTCTGGGTGTCTTCTCACTGCTGGGCCAGCTGATGGAGACCAGGCTAATACTGGGGGATGCTGAGCTAAGGAGAGTCACACAGATTTGAACATCACCACCAAGTAAGGGTAGTGGCTTGGCTAGAAGGTCTCCTGTGATTGTGAAGGTGGGCTGTTGGGTCTTATGAAGATCTGTCATGCAGCAGTAACTCAGCTGAGGGGTGTCAGGCAAATCTGAGGATCCCCTCAGTGTAAAGGGCTGGTGCTCAGATGGGAAAGCTAAAGAAAATGTGAACATCACATTAAGTGATGAGTATCTGAGTGCAGCTACTATGTGGAATCCACATGTTTCAAATGCATGAATGGAAGTGCTGATTCATTTAGAGCACTTTGCCGAGATCTCTCTTCACTTTCACATTAAAGGGTCTTTTTCTGTTGGTCAGTATCAAAAATAAGTCAAATTCATTCCACTGAGATTCAATGTTGTATAACAAGAAAATATCAGAACTTCCAAAGGGCTGAATACTTTCACAGTCACTTTAATTAAATGAATGAAGGACATTAAGAAGATGGGAGTGTCATCTCAGCAAGTGTTGAATGGACGAGTCTCATAAAGATCTGAATGTCACTTCATTGTAAAAGTAGACATTGTAGTCGTTGATCTCAGTTTCATTTCAGTTGATGTTGGACTGAAACAAGTCTCCAGATGACCTGAGGGTCACCTTTTTGTAGGAGTCCATAGTGGCTGAAGTGTATTTTGAGAGGACTGAGTGTTCCTTGTGTAGGTAGAAAGACGGAGAATATGAAATACACCATATAACAGGCAGAGAGCATAGATAGATAGATAGATAGATAGATAGATAGATAGATAGATAGATAGATAGATAGATAGATAGATAGATAGATAGATAGATAGAGTGCATCCGGAAAGTATTCACAACGCATCACTTTTTCCACATTTTGTTATGTTACAGCCTTATTCCAAAATGGATTAAAGCACATGTACATAAGTATTCATAGCCTTTGCCATGAAGCTCAAAATTGAGCTCAGGTGCATCCTGTTTTCCCTGATCATCCTTGAGATGTTTCTGCAGCTTAATTGAAGTCCACCTGTGGTAACTTCAGTTGACTGGACATGATTTGGAAAGGCACACACCTGTCTATATAAGGTCCCACAGTTGACAGTTCATGTCAGAGCACAAACCAAGCATGAAGTCAAAGGAATTGTCTTTAGACCTCCGAAACAGGATTGTCTCGAGGCACAAACCTGGGGAAGGTTACAGTAAAATTTCTGCTGCTTTGATGGTCCCAATGAACACAGTGGCTTCCATCATCCGTAAGTGGAAGAAGTTTGAAACCACCAGGACTCTTCCTAGAGCTGGCCGGCCATCTAAACTGAGTGATCGGGGGAGAAGGGCCTTAGTCAGGGAGGTGACCAAGAACCCGATGGTCAGTCTGTCAGAGCTCCAGAGGTCCTCTGTGGAGAGAGGAGAACCTTCCAGGAGGACAACCATCTCTGCAGCAATCCACCAATCAGGCCTGTATGGTAGAGTGGCCAGACGGAAGCCACTCCTTAGTAAAAGGCACATGGCAGCCCGCCTGGAGTTTGTCAAAAGGCACCTGAAGGACTCTCAGACCATGAGAAAGAAAATTCTCTGGTCTGATGAGACAAAGATTGAAGTCTTTGGTGTGAATGCCAGGCGTCACGTTTGGAGGAAACCAGGCACCGCTCATCACCAGGCCAATACCATCCCTACAGTGAAGCATGGTGGTGGCAGCATCATGCTGTGGGGATGTTTTTCAGTGTCAGGGACTGGGAGACTAGTCAGGATAAAGGGAAAGATGACTGCAGCAATGTACAGAGACATCCTGGATGAAAACCTGCTCCAGAGCGCTCTTGACCTCAGACTGGGGCGACGGTTCATCTTTCAGCAGGACAACGACCCTAAGCACACAGCCAAGATATCAAAGGAGTGGCTTCAGGACAACTCTGTGAATGTCCTTGAGTGGCCCAGCCAGAGCCCAGACTTGAATCCGATTGAACATCTCTGGAGAGATCTTAAAATGGCTGTGCACCGACGCTTCCCATCCAACCTGATGGAGCTTGAGAGGTGCTGCAAAGAGGAATGGGCGAAACTGGCCAAGGATAGGTGTGCCAAGCTTGTGGCATCATATTCAAAAAGACTTGAGGCTGTAATTGCTGCCAAAGGTGCATCGACAAAGTATTGAGCAAAGGCTGTGAATACTTATGGACATGGGATTTCTCAGTTTTTTTTATTTTTAATAAATTTGCAAAAACCTCAAGTAAACTTTTTTCACGTTGTCATTATAGGGTGTTGTGTGTAGAATTCTGAGGAAAAAATGAATTTAATCAATTTTGGAATAAGGCTGTAACATAACAAAATGTGGAAAAAGTGATGCACTGTGAATACTTTCTGGATGCACTGTAGATAGATAGATAGATAGATAGATAGATAGATAGATAGATAGATAGATAGATAGATAGATAGATAGATAGATAGATAGATAGATAGATGAACATAAGGAGTCAAACCAGGCCACACCCACTAGCTTCACTATTGGCACAGCCAATCAATTTCATAATCTGAGGGCCCCGCCTCCTTGGGCTCAAGTTAAATGAGACAGGGTGAATAAAAAAAGTAAACCACTCAAATTAATACAAAATAGCAAAGTAACTACAAAACACAAAATTACAAATAATAATTACATAAATACAAAGAAAACACAAAAACAAAATTAATAACAAAATACCCAAAATAATGCTTAAATAACAACACAAAACTAAATGAACTAGAAACACATTAAGCCAGGGTTTTTTTAGGACACCCATCCCTCTTTGACGTTTCCAATTTTCACTTCATTTTGACCTGTGCAGGCCATTTTGCCTGCTTCTGGAGTTAGGATCCAGGCCGAGTCTTCTGAATTGAAGGGTTTGTTTTGAGTTTTGGGGGTTGGAATTCATAAAAGTGACAAGGAAACTGACATACAACAGGTTTGGTGGTAGAGAGGGGAAGTAATAGAGTGGCATTGGAGAACAGGGTAAATAAAATAAAGAGACAAAATCAGAATCATCATCAAAGGAACAAAGCCAGCACTCCTTACAGTCCTCAAGTCATCATCATGGAAGTCTGTTTTAGCTTCCAGTAACAGTAGCAAAGGCAGAGAAATCCAACACAGGGATATCAGGAGCTGTGAACCGCCATCTTTTATAGGTGGGACATAATGATGCACACTTGATGGGAAGAGCAAACGAACAATGATAACATTTACTTCCATAGCATATTTTTATTTAAAACATAAAACTCAAAGGGCTTTACAAGAACTAACAGAAAAAGTAGAATTAAAGAGAGCAAAACAAAAAATATAATAAATAAATAAATAAATAAATAAATAAATAAATAAATAAAATGAAATAGACAAAATTATAAAACAATAGAGAAGGTTTCTGAAAGGTGGCCCACTGGGATTTCTACCACAGTCAGGGTGCCCAGTCATTACAATATGTAGTGGTGCAAAGCTGTGAAGTAGGGGCGCCATTCTTTATACTATCTGTTACTATGTCTTCCTTCCTTCTGAAAATCATTCTCCCCTCAGCCCCTCGATCAACAGGGAATGCCTGATATAGCCTGATACTGCACTAACTAAGTGCAGGAGTCTCCATCATCTCCCTGATACCGGCTACTAGACTTGTGGGGGGTGGATGTGGGGGTCTCTGTACCAAAACAAAGGGTCTACACCCTGCCTTAAACAGGATCAGGGATTTCATATTGTCCTCTAAAGCTGACCTGATGAGAGGAGACTTTAAACTCTGGAGCTGCCAGGCAGAGAATGAGAGGCCACCAGCTGCATTACAATCAGTAGACAGAGTTTGAAAGGCACTATATAATAGATAGATAGATATAGATAGATAGATAGATAGATAGATAGATAGATAGATAGATAGATAGATAGATAGATAGATAGATAGATAGATAGATAGATAGATGTGAAAGGCACTATATAACAGACAGACAGACCCTGTGAGCAGAAGCACCTTGCCATGATACTTTGGTCTTCTATAAAGACTCTCAGAACACACGCCAGGGCTGTCATTTGAGTATCCACGCCCAGCGTAGTTCAAATTCATGGGCTGATTCTGCATATGTATGCCTGTCATTTAGTTTTTAATAAAGTGTTTGTATTGTTGCACCAGGAGATGTTTGATGTGGTGGTCCCTGTTAGTATAATGAGAATGCCATGGATAAAGAGGGTCAGAGCAGCAGTGATTTGCAGGACTGAGGCGTTTTGTGGGAGATCTAAGCAGACATTAATGACGGCTGTCACCTTGAACCTGAGTGTCACTGCTCTTATGATGAATCAATCTTCACAGGTGGTATTTTGGGGGTGACCGTGACATTGAAGATGTTTTAATGTGCTCTTTTCTTTGCTGGATCAGAGCAATTCTTAGTGGCCACATAATATTTTTGATCAGTCAGGTCATCCCAGGCCACTGCAACTGAAAGTTACCAGCTGCCAATTGTCATTGTCACTGCCTGAGTGGGGGCTCAAGCTCTACCAACGATATAAAGTTTGAACACAATGTGATTGTGAGTAAATTACCTTGCGATTCATTAAAAAACAAATGTTTGTCTGTTGTTTCCCCAGCTTTGTTGCTTTCTTTCAGGCAAGGAAACTCATAAGTCACGTCGGCTTTTGGCTGCAAAAACCGTAAATGAATATTCAGCCATATTTGTAATTTATTGGTGTCCTCTGACAGCAGCAATTTGCTGCTGTCATCCTGAGATTCAAACAAGTGCTGAAGGGGTAATCAATTCCCTGCCTTAAGATACTGTCGACAGTGCGGCTCACATTATACACCCTATTAAGTTTAGGCGTTAACCAAGCAGCTCGGAGATAATGAATACAAAGGGAGGCGTACTAATCGGGACGCGAGTGCTGCTCAAGCAAGGCGATTTGGAGCCATCGACAGGTCGCTCACATTCTGATCAATGCCCGGTGCACTTTATGTGGATTGTAATTGTATATCTGGTGAAGTTTTACACAATTTAAAATATAATACCGTTACAATAAAAAAAAAGAAAACTTCATTATAACATAATTATGCTCTGAGATTTTTCTTATAAGGAGGATGGAAGTTCCGATGTCGACTCGCTAATCAACGACCCTATGGTTACGACATACATGTACTGATGCACTTGGACACTTCCTCAGTGATGTATCTTGGGGTCATCAGCTTTTTCGGGTCTTCCAACATCAGATGACCCAACTCAAGTGGCAAGTGACCACAGCCCACTGCTCTTCATCCACAGCCATCTAGAGCAGCGCACTTAATGTTTCGGGATTTTGCCACGGCGCCCCAAGTTAGACCACAGTATTGTTTATAGTTCTTTAACACATACCTGACAGTTGGTGGCTTGGTGGGATTAGTTATAAAAAAAATAAAACGAAACACGAATTATCACAAATGTTTAGAAGAGTTTTTAATCTGCTCTTCTTTGAAGTGAATCAGAAAACACACATTTCGACCATGTGACTCCTCTTACGCACGAGTGGAACGAATGAAATGGAACGAGCCTATTATATTCACAGGATCCATACAACATTTATTGCTAGAATACATTTTCATACAAATGGCGTAGCTCAAAGTGCTTTACAAGTTGAAGAAAGAAAAGTTTATATGAAACAAAAATAAGATTAGGCCACACTAAGGAACAACGGCCTTATATGGGGTGCGATCGCTACACTTCACCACCCGAGAGAGCAGTGGACGATATTCAAAATTGTATATCAGCATTAAAAAATATTCACTCCTCGACCCCTCTTCCCCCCCTTCACCGCCCCCTCAATACTTAAAAGATACCCAGATGATTGCTTAAATATGCAACGTGTAACCATATACTGTACGTAAAAGGTGACCGGGTGCTCGGTTGTGATCCCTTTGTCTCCGGACACCCACCCCAACCTCCCTACCTACAGCGGCCAAACCTTAATCCCCGGTACGATAAACACACAAAAAGAAGAGGAGATCAGAAAGAGGATGATTGTGCATAGTCCGTGTGAAACGACGAGGAATCCGGTCTTACAGTTCTCATTGTATAATGTCGGGTGAAAAAAACAATATGGTGTGGTATAGAGGGTCCGCGGTTCAGAATCAAAGATGAGTTTTTAAATAAATAATCGCCGCACTCGCAGCTTATAGAAGGGGTAAGGTAGTGTGGCCGGAGCGGTTCTCAGACGTGACGTGCTGTGGGCGTTTCCTCATTTAAGTGCACAGGTGAGGAGTCGTCCGCACCCGTAATTGGTGCTGCTAATTGTCACACCTGAACCACGTCCCCATTATATACAGTACTGTGCAAAAGTTTTAGGCAGGTGTGAAAAAATGCTGTAAACAAAGAATGCTTTCAGAAATATAAATAATGATTGTTTATTGTTATCAATTTACAAAATGCAAAGTGAGCGAACAAAAGAAAAATCTAAATCAAATCAATATTTGGTGTTACTACCTTTTGCCTTCAAACCAGCATCAATTCTTAGAGGTCCACTTGCATAAAGTCAGGGATTTTGTAGGATTCTAGTCAGGTGTCTGATCAACTAATTCTACCAAACAGGTGCTAATGATCATCAATGTCACACATAGGTTGAAACACAGTCATTAACTGAAACAGAAACAGCTGTGTAGGAGGCTTCAAACTGGGTGAGGAACAGCCAAACTCTGCTACCAAGGTGAGGAGGTTGTGGAAGACAGTTTCATGTCATGGCAAGATTGAGCACAGCAACAAGACACAAGGTAGTTCTACTGCATCAGCAAGGTCTCTCCCAGACAAAGATTTCAAAGCAGACTGGTGTTTCAAGATGTGCTGTTCAAGCTCTTTTGAAGAAGCACAAAGAAACGGGCAACGTTGAGGATCGTAGACGCAGTGGTCGGCCAAGGAAACTTAGTGCAGCGGATGAAAGACACATCAAGCTTATTACCCTTTGAAATCGGAAGATGTCCAGCAGTGCCATCAGCTCAGAACTAGCAGAAACCAGTGGTACCCATCTACTGTCCGGAGAAGTCTGGCCAGAAGTGGTCTTCATGGAAGAGTTGCATCCAAAAAGCCATACCTCCGATGGAAACAAGGTCAAGCGACTCAAGTATGCATGAAAACATAGGAACTGGGGTGCAGAAAAATGGCAGCAGGTGTTCTGGAATGATGAGTCAAAATTTGAAATATTTGGCTGTAGCAGAAGGCAGTTTGTTCGTCAAAGGGCTGGAGAGCGGTACAATAATGAGTGTCTGCAGGCAACAGTGAAGCATGGTGGAGGTTCCTTGAACGTTTGGGGCTGCATTTCTGCAAATGGAGTTGGAGATTTGGTCAGGATTAATGGTGTTCTCAATGCTGAGAAATACAGGCAGATACTTATCCATCATGCAATACCATCAGGGAAGCGTATGATTGCCCCCAAATTTATTCTGCAGCAGGACAACGACCCCAAACATAAAGCCAAAGTCATTAAGAACTATCTTCAGCGTAAAGAAGAACAAGAAGTCCTGGAAGTGATGGTATGGCCCCCACAGAGCCCTGATCTCAACATCATCGAGTGTGTCTGGGATTACATGAAGAGACAGAAGGATGTGAGGAAGCCTACATCCACAGAAGGTCTGTGGTTATTTCTCCAAGATGTTTGGAACAACCTACCAGCCGAGTTCCTTCAAAAACTGTGTGCAAGTGTACCTAGAAGAATTGATGCTGTTTTGAAGGCAAAGGGTGGTCACACCAAATATTGATTTGATTTAGATTTCTCTTTTGTTCATTCACTGCATTTTGTTGATTGATGAAAATAAATGATTAACACTTCCATTTTTGAAAGCATTCTTTGTTTATAGCATTTTTTTACACCTGCTTAAACTTTTGCACAGTACTGTATATAGCAGGAGCGCAAGTGCTGAGGGAAAGAAGAAAAAAGAACAGAGGAAAAAAGGGACGCTGGAGGCAGAGAGATGGTGTGGGAGCGACTGAGGGTAGGCTTGCAGTATTATCGATGAGCAGCTGGGAGAAAAGCCCCTTAGTGGGATGTCTGGCCGGCACTCAGGGGCAGGAAGTAGTGGTCGCTCCGGCTGGACACTTATGAGGAGCAGAAGAGACCGGAAGGTGGTTGGCTTGCCGAGGAAAGCAGTGGGAGTCTGAGGCTTGGGTGGTTGAAGCCCCAGCGTGAGCGCCCTGGTCACTGGGGAACCCAAGTCTCAGTCTGGAGGAGCCCTATGGAGCCAGGGTCCGAAAGGCTACAGACCCTTAGGAAAGGCCACCTGCAGGTAGGGTGACCCCCCCTGGTGCATGGCCTGGATGAGAGAAGCAGAGGAACCGGCAGCTGAAGAAGGCACCTGTTCTTGTTTTTAAAAGATTGCTACCAGCCATTGTTTTAACCTCGCTTTTAATGGAAATATTTATTGGATTTTAACCCCCACTGTTTCACCCTGGTTTTAATGGATTATTTATTTAATGATGTTTTGGAGCACTGCACTTTATTTTGAACACCTTCCCTTTGCTTTCGTTTGGTGTCATCATTGTCCAGCTCATCCAGTTACATTACACGACTGTGTCGGGTTCAAGAGGCTCCCTAAAGGGAAGTGGGAGCCATGGCGCAGAACCCGCATCGTCACATGCGAACAGTAGATGAATATGGCTGCTGTCTCTCTATCCTTAAGAATTCAAGAGCGAGTCCAACTTACCAACGGGAGCACCCAGAGAACCACTGGGCCATATAAAGAAACCCCTGCCTCTTCTCGGGGATTCGCCACGCTGTTTCTTATCTTCTTGGTGTCATCACCCACAAGGAGCAGACATCCCTGACTGAAGTTCAATCTCACGGTCTTCTTAGGCTTCTGCTTCTCTTTTTTCCTTTTCTTCTCTTGGTCAGCAGCTCCCCTTTAAAAGAAAAAAAAAGTTTCCCATGGAAACATCCATTTCCTGCTTTGGTTGTCATAGAAACATGACACCTGCTCTAGGCAGCTGGAATTCTTACCAGGTGGGGTCCTGCCAGACTTAGACGTCAACTATAATGCCTGAAGGGATACTCCTCCATCATCATCCTGACCCTATAATATCGTGATGGCAGTCCAGAAAGCTAACCCGATTGTAGTGCTATGTAGGCTTGCTACGATACTAAGTAACAAAGAATAAAGTAAGATCAGATGGCTGGGAGGACAGAAAAAACTCCAGATGGGTCAGTGATAAAAAAAAAAATCTGCAGGGGTTCCAAGGCCAAGAGACCAGACGGAGTGGTGGCTCTGAGGCTACGGATCTGCACTGGCAATCGGAAGTTTGCCGGTTCGAATCCCGTAAATGCCAAAAGGGACTCTGCTCTGTTGGGCCCTTGAGGAAGGCTCTTAACCTGCAATTACTGAGCGCTTTGAGTAGTGAGAAAAGCGCTATATAAATGCAAAGAATTATTATTATTATTATTATAACATAAATGATCTAAATGAGTCCTCCTGGTTTCCAGGCTTCACGCCTCTATGCTTGTTGCCTGACGTCTGGATGAGTTTGTTCGGGTCAGTGTTCGGTCTCGTCAGTGGCTCATCATTTGTTATGAATAAACCAACAGTAGCACCGGAGAAACACTTAACTTAGAAAGAGGGTTGGATATTGTTATTATAATGGTGATATTATTATTTCTACGAGGGGGGACCCAAAAATAACAACCATTTTTTTTTATTAAATCGTATATTTCTCTGAACATTTCCAAAATGTAAGCACCCTCAAAATACTCTCCCTGAGACACCATACACTTGTCCCACCGGTTTTTCCATTGTTCAGAACTGTTCTGAAACTCTTCAGTGCCTCTGTTGTTTGCTTCTTGACCCCCTCTACATCCTGAAAACACTTTCCTTGAAGGTCCCTCTTCATTCTTGGAAATAAGAAAAAAATCACAGGGCACAAGGTCCAGGGAGTAGGGGGGAGTGGGAAACATTTGTCATCCCGTTTTTCGTGAGAAACTGCTGCACACTCAATGCTGTGTGGACTTGAACGTTGTCGTGATGCAGAAGCCACTCGCCTGATCGCCACAATTCGGGTCGTTTTCTCTGCACTGCATCACACAATCGCTTGAGTACTTCAAGGACGCCGAATGCTGCAGAGGGCAGTCTAGTGCATGTACCTAGCGGCAAACGTCAGAACTAACGCCCCTCCAGCCTCCAGAAAACAATTCTTGTTATTTATGGGTCGCCCCTCGTATATATTTTCAATTATTTTGGGATTTGTTACGGTTGCAAAAGATGTCTAATATTGGAATGTTTCATGGCGCCCTTGTAGAACGGTTTGGGAACTGCTGATCTGGAGGCTTTTTCTGTTGCCTCAGTTGTAACTTTAATGTTCAAGAAGACTGTAAGCCTTACACAGTGGCAAAACTTCTGCAGCCCACCTCTATGGGCAAACACCTCATACGCCACTGCTATCTGCGGCATTCTTCCCCCAACTCAGGGGGCTTCCTCCATCCTTTCTTCCCAAGTGACTGCAAGGTCCAGCATAAGCACCTGCTTGGATGCTTCTGAAAACAAGACGCTGTTTGGCCTCAAGGTGGTCTCTACGAGGTCATCTGGAAACCGGAGCTGCAAGCCTATAAGGTACAGAAACAAGTGGCTGTGAGGACAATGAGAGGTTTGATTAGCCTCCAGACCACCTGGATGTTCTGTCAATATGGACACATGGGAAAAGCTCACCCACCACAGAGGGGCACCTGCAGGGAAAGAGTTTAAAGACCACTAATCTGTCATCATCTCCCAATTTCGCTATACCCAGCTTGACCACCCACAAACTTTTACTAGTCCCTGCCTACTTCTGTAACTCTACCCCATTTCTCACCTCCCCCAAGTTCTCACGCATTACCCCCCTGCAGCCACTAGGAGAGGCTATGTGACTTCCAGAGATGGGGTGCAGACAGCACTTCATTCAACTGTCCCACCATTTTCTGAACCAGTTGAGCTGAGGAGTCTGTGCCAGCAAGTTGGGAACCCTGACGTCACTGCTGCGGGGTCCTGCCTCTTTCTTTATGCTGGCGTCGGACAGAAGGGTCCGGCAATGGATTATTGATTGTTGTACGAGGTTTGTAAGCATTGGTTTTTTGTTTCTTGTTTCTGGTTACTTCTGTTCTTGGATTTGCCTGACGATTGTATATTGGGACTTGGTCTCCTTCTTCTGATTTTTATTAAAAAATTCTCAATTTATTAACCGGCCTGTCTGGATTGACCGTACAAGCCAGAATTTTCTCTCCCTTGGACTTTCAAAACCAGCTCTCCATTCTGGGGTTGCATAGGCCGAAGCCTGCAGGTAGTAGCTGGGGGCTGACTGCTCAGTGTTATGTCAGCGAGCTGACTAGACTTAAGAAATGACCGGGAGAAAAGACGAGTTAAGAGAAAAAAAGGGTCAAGTCTGGGAAATCAACAGCACGAGTGTCAAAGTCCAAATGACAGATAAGAATTGTGGGGAAAAATTCAAAGAAAACGTCAGAACCAGGAAAGGTTGGGACTGAAAAACTTTTAAAAAGAGAAACAGCTTCCTTAGTCACTTCTTACCTCCCTGCTGCCTTGTCAGCCTTTTCCACTTGACACATATCAGTACCTGTTCTAGAACCTTCCAGAAGTCTCTGTTAGCCAGTAGCTAACTGTCAATGCAACACACAGAGGCGCTCGACACAAAGCACCCACAGAAAGTGCAGTTCATTGCAGTAATGCTGCTGATACGCTCACCATTCCATTTACAAGGAACAATGCAGCTTCATGTCCTGGTCTCAGTTTTGCAAAACCGCATAACACGAAGACGTGAAGGACAGCTGGAGCCTCTGTCTGCCGGAACTCTCTCTCTGTCAAATATGTTCAGATATATATTTTTTTTCCTGTCCCATTTCTTATCAGAAGCATAAATCCTGCAGAAAATCTTCACCATGAAGTTGTGTCAAGTGCTTTTGATTTCCTTCCAGTGGCCCGGTAATGTGCGTCGAGATTCAATAATGAGAGAGATAAAGGCGTCGATCACAGGCCTCTTTAATTTTAATTTATGCTGATGAAATTGTGCAGCCATTAAAAACCAAGGCTCAGCCACGGGGCCTGTGCCCCCTTGAGCAGATCCAGCGCTCTGGCTGGCGCTGGCCATAAACAACACATTTCTAGGGGTAGCACCTTCAGTAGGAGGGGGTTCAGCCAGAGGTTTATAGGCAAATAGGTATATATATATATATATATATATATATATATATATATATATATATATATATATATACTGTATATATCGATTCCAAGAATTATTAATGTATATGAAACTAAAGTAAATAGACTGGGTAGCAATCCAACAAAATAAGGCTCGTTAGGCACTAAAAAATATCATGTATTGATTAAAGATATTTGATTAAAATTCTATATTATCTGTCTCTCTATTATACAGTACTATCTATCTATCTATCTATCTATCTATCTATCTATCTATCTATCTATCTATCTATCTATCTTAAAAAGGCAGCTTTTCTCCCACCCTCCCAGTATGAGACCACTGGTGATGCACTATGACTGGCACACCCCTTGCACTATTTAATAGATAGATAGATAGATAGATAGATAGATAGATAGATAGATAGATAGATAGATAGATAGATAGATAGATAGATAGAACTACTAAAGTGCTGTCTAAAAGGGAAACTCAGCAATTTCACACATTTGGCAACAACCCATGGAGACAGGGCAGCACGACCCCCACAAATGAATCTTTATTTTGGGTAGTGCCAACCCACAGAGCCAGACGGGAACATATACCAATCTATCCACTCTGGTGTTTCAGTTGGCTTCACTTCAAACTCTGAAAAGGTGGGCTGAAGCCGATGTGGTCGACTCTTTGAGCTCTCTCAGAATTTTAAATTCATTGATTAGCCGGCCTGGCATGGGGTGTGCCAGTCATAGTGCATCACCAATGGTCTCAGACTGGGAGGGTGGGAGAAAAGCTGCCCTTTTAAGATCAAAGCACAAACATCCCTCTAATGAAGAGGGGTTAAGATCAATGGGAAAACCCGTAGGACACCCCTATTAAGAAAATGACATTTGGAATAACGAAAGACTCAACATTTATATGAAGTTACTGGAGGCTGTGGTGAATTGGCTAAGATGACAGAATTCTGCATATTAAGAGTCAGGTGACGTGATGTATTAGATAAGGTGATGGTAAAAGAAAAATAGAAAAGGGAATGAATTGAACGTATTAATGATTGTTCACAAATAAAGAACCACTCTGCATTTTCATCTGGTCTCATGAATGACTACTTTGAAAACAGAGGAAAAGTTTTTTTTCCAATACGATAGATAGATAGATAGATAGATAGATAGATAGATAGATAGATAGATAGATAGATAGATAGATAGATAGATAGATAGATAGAGTGCTGGTAAGAAGGTAAATTCAGCAGTTTCGCACATATGGCAACAACCCATGGAGACAGGCTCGTCCAAGCAGTCCAGTTGCCGTCCCCGACATCACAGTGCACTCCTCACTTTTTTCTCAGCTCGCCTGTATAACTTTTCATGTGGGATTTGTGACGGTCGCTGTCCCCGGTGGACACATGCAGTACTACCACCCCAGGGACGGGGGGGGGGGGGGGGGGTACATTTGCTGGAGCCTTTTGTCATCACATCCAATGTCCCTCCTGCCCCCCTACACCTACTCATCACTCAGGGTCAGTGTGCTTAGCTGAGTAAAGCTGATAGAGAGTTGCCTGTGCACAGAGTCTCACAGCTGTCATGGCTGCCAAAGGTGCATCTACTAAACACACTGACTGAAAGGAAGGGAATTACGTTGTTTTATACAGTATTTATAGTTAAGTTTGACCACTTTGCAGAGTTCTGTAATCATTCTGACATTAAAGATGTCTTTTTCTGTTGATCAGTATCAAAAAAGCTAAATTCAATCTACTGTGATCCAGTGTTGTATCTTCTTCTTCTTCATTTGGCTGCTCCCGTTAGGGTTTACCGTGGTGGATCATCCAAAATTGTTGTCCGCATATTGATTTGATGAAATTTTACACCGGACGCCCTTCCTGACGTAACCCTCCCCATTAATCCGGGCTTGGGACCGACACGAAGACACACACTGGCTTGTGCATCCCCTGTGGCTGGGTTTGTGATCCAGTGTTGTATAAGCACAGTATATATGTTGATTTTTCCATAAGTAATTTTAAGGCAAAACTATCTAACTTCCATTTGGCCGTAGAAGACTGTTTGCCAATTTCGTTCCTTTTACTTAGGAGGCAAAGTTTTGACTGAAAAAAAACATGCCAAATACTGATAAAATTGAAAAACAAATACTTGCTTCTCCAACAATAATTATGTGTGACAAAACACTTTGCTCAAATTCAGGACAGTGCCTCAGATGTTGAGCAGTGAAATAAATCCGGGAAAAGGCGCTGCCCTTAAAAGACACCATAGCAAAAATGGAGTGTTGGCCCCAAAAAACAACCAAAGCTACACCTGTAGTCACTGAACAGACCTCACCCGAGGCCACCTGGCCCCAACTTAAATGACAGGCTCCTGGCCTGCATTGGCCCAAAAATGGAAAGTTCTTTAAAGGCAGAAAAAAAAAATACCCTTTAAGGACAATGTCATGGACTAGGAATCATAAAGTCCAAATCAGTTCCAAAAGCACTTCCAAAAAATGGCCACTAGAAGGGTAACTTTCATCAAACACCTCTTGGGGGAACCCCCTGTAGCATATATTAAACAGCACCAAGGCATTCAAATGTAAACACAATCAATAGCAAATAAACAAAAATAAAAAAGATGACATAAAACATTAATTTGAACCTCACCCAGGGATACAGCAAATGTTAGGCAAAACTGTTTGAAAACAGTCTAAATACAAGCAAATATATAAATTTATCAATAAATATTCATTCATTCGTTTTATATATATATAAATATATATATATATATATGTATATATTGTGGAGACCAGCCGCAACACAGACAGGCAGACACCAATGTTCAAACACCACCACACGTTTATTTACAACTATATACAAAGTATTCAGTTCCACACACAACCCAGTGCCCCTGCACCACACACCCTCAGTCCAGGCCTCTCAACAATCCTGTCCTCTCTTCACCGCCTCCACTACTCTCTTCTCCTTCGAGCTTCGTCCTCTTCCACCCAACTCCAGCGGATGAATGGAGGGAGGCGGCCCCTTTTATGTCCACCCGGACGTGCTCTAGGTGCCCCTTGATGAGTTTCCTGCGGCACTTCTTGGTGTGGCGGAAGTGGTGCATGAGCACCCTGGTGTCCCTGGTAATGCTTCTTCCAGCACCTCCGGGTGTGGCATCCAGGGCTTCAGGGTCTTTGGGGCGCCCCCTGGTGGTGGACACGGGCCCTTATTGGGTTGAGCTTCCATGCTCAGTTCCCATGGCCCCCACACAAACCAGGGCGGCTGCCCTCTCGTGATCTGGAGGAGGCATAGTCCCTCTCCCAGTCCTTCTCGGCGTCCCGGCTGAGCACAGTCCCCAGCCATCTGCCACAATATGTTTATATATATACTGTATATATATTTATATATATATATATATATATATATATATATATATATATATATATATATATATATATATACTGTATATATATATGTGTATATAGACATACATATATGTGTGTGTGTGTGCATGTGTGTGTATTTAAATTATATATATATTTCTATATATATATTTTAAAATAATTATTTATGCACAAAAGCAAGGTAGCAGTAATAGACTAAATCATAAAAAAGAACCAGTACCTTTAAAAGAAAACAGGTTGGAACCAGTAAATCCAAGATGAAGAACACAATCACAAAAGACAGGAATGCAAAAAATCAAAAGTGCAATGCTGAAGCTGATGAAGCTGCTTTAGCATCAGACGCTTTGGCTTAAATGCTGCTGGGTTTGGCTGCATAGGCTGCACATTGCTGTTGGTGGGCCCGCCTCCTTAGGCTCCACATACAAGGGACAGAGCAGACAGCAATGAACACTCAATACACTCTTAAAGTAATGTAGAACAGAAAAATTAATAAAGAACACAATACTACATAAGCATAAAGCAGACAGAACAAAACCAGAAATGCTACATTTTATCTTACTTACTGTAAATAATAACAAAGAAATTAAAGAAACTTGAAGAAGGACAACAACCCTGGCTGTGCCCATAACACCTTGTGGCCCTTGAAATGGGCACATGTTAGCATAGCAGGCAGTGTGGCTCCCTGATAGCACTTCCCACCAGGCATATACGCCTCCTCACCGGGTTTATCTGCAATTCCGACTCGTGGACCAAAGACATGCTGAAAGGTGGGGTGACGTCCCACCTAAGTCCAGTGCTGCCTTGCACCCATCGCCCACTACATTTTATAGGGAGAGTGGGAACACAAAAAGAGGTGAAAGTGGATCACCTCCGACATCCCCCAGGATGCTGACAAAAAGCCGCTTTACTTGGTGAAGGTAACTTGAAGTGAAAGGAGGGGCCCTGGCGAGACGTCTCTGCTTCGTACGGAGGGGGGGATGACACCCCACGTCACTCCCCCTCCAGGGTAAATACAGATTAAAGCTCTCCTACTCCCTTAAATGCTGCCTGGAAGCAAACTCATGGGGATAGTTTGGAGCTGCTGGTGTCAGGCTGACAGCCATCGTGCAGAAGCAGCAGGCCGAGGGTAGGCATGTGACGGGTCCCGTAAAGCATTAAAGATGCTAACAGGAAGATCAAACCGTGCGCCGTCGTTGGATTCGTGAGGGCTAAATTCATCTTAAAGACTGTCAGAGAATGTGAGTGCCCAGATTAAAGAGCGCAGCGTCTCCCGGTTGCTGCTGTATGCGCCTATTAGGACTTAACGTGCAGTAATGCCTGAATCCCCGGTACAAGACAAATTGTATTTAAAGGCGTACGACGGGAATTTAGATTCTCACATATAATTACTGGCAGTACGAGTCGACGGCAGCACAGTCTCCTCAACCGGTCGAGATACGAGTCTCCATTGGAATTAAGAGGGCATCTGGTGACTTACAAGAAGCTGCAGAAAGGCAAAATCTGCTGCTGACTTGTGAAACGTTACTTGGCATGAAAGGCGCTATATTAAGAAAAAAAACATAAAGGGTGATCATTTTCAGAAGAAAACCTGAGCAATTACCTTAGTGTATGAATGTGTGGCTTTTAAACCAGCACTCATATACTGTATTACTAGAGTGGCAGTGCTGGCTGGCCACTTGTCACCCTGAGTGTCACAGAGTGTGTCACTGGGCATCCTTATGGGTCTCAGGCCCAAAGCTTAAGCTCGTTGCACGTAGAGGATCATTTGATTATTTCCCCACTTACACAATCTAAGACTCACGGGGGTCACATTGTGAATCAGTGCTATAATCAGACTATAAAAAGTGTTCAGCCCCTTGGAAGTTGAATCACAGTGGATTTAAATTGGCATTTTTGATTAACGGGAAAAGACTGTTTAGTGTCCGAGGGAAAACAGATCTCTGCAAAGTGGTCTAAATGAATTATAACTATAAAACACAAAATAACTGAACACATAAGCATCCTGCTCATTCTTCATTCCAGAGCTGCTCAGTCTCTTTTAGGTGTTCATGGGGACTGCAAGTGAACGACCTTTGTCAAGTCCAGCCACAAATTCTCAATCAGACTGAGATATGGACTCCAGAGACGCATTTCAATACCATCATACCGCCAGAACCTTGCTTCACAGTGTCTTGATAATGCGCATTGTTCAAACATGGTGTTTAGTCTGATGGATAAAAAGCTCCATTTTGGTGTCATCAGACCACAGAACCTTCTCCCAGCTGACTTCAGAGTCTCCCATGTGCCTTCTGCTGTGAGGTCACATGTGGTGGTCACTTAACCAAAAAGCTGCAACTGGTGAAGCACCCGAGCACAGCTGTTGGCTGTAAAGCATCACCAATCTCAGCCGCTGTAGCTTGTCACTCCTTCAGAGTTCTCTCTTGGTGATCTTTCTTACTCATTGTCTTCTTACAATATCTCTCGGTTTTTGTGGACGGCCTGCTCTAGGTAGATTTACAGTTGTGCCACACTCTTTCCGTTTCTTAATGTCTGATTTACCCGGACTCCAGGGGATAGTCAGGGAGTTGGAGTATTCATCCAGACTTGTGCTTTTCAATCCTCGGGTTTCTTGGTGTACACTTGTTTCTTCATTGTATTGGTTAAGTCACCATACTGACTCACCATAAACAGGAGTCAATTGAAACCCCAGATAGGTGGTCTTCACTGAACTAATGATGGTCTGCTCCAGGTGTGTTATATTAAAGTGGGTGATCAATTATTTTGTGTTTTATAGTTATAATTAGGGCGGCACGGTTGTGCAGTGGGTAGTGCTGCTGCCTCGCAGTTAGGAGACCCAGGTTCGCTTCCTGGGTCCTCCCTGCGTGGAGTTTGCATGTTCTTCCCGTGTCTGCGTGGGTTTCTGCCAGGTACTCTGGTTTCCTCCCACAGTCCAAAGACATGCAGGTTAGGTGCATTGTCCCTAGTGTGTGCTTGGTGTGTGGGTGTGCCTTGCGGTGGGGTGGCGCCCTGCCCGGGGTTTGTTTCCTGCCTTGCGCCCTGTGTTGGCTGGGATTGGCTCCAGCAGAACCCCTTAACCCTGTTGGATTGGATAATGGATGGATGGATAGTTATAATTAATTGAGACCACTTTGTCGAGATCTGTGTTCACATTAAAGAGTCTTGATCAGTAGTGTTGATGAGCGAATTTCACCAAAGCGTTACTCGTAGCGAATTTGCAGCATTCATGTTTTCCCTTGTTTGTCGTATTATTTACTAACCAGTAACGACGTACTGCATGATAATGTGCAAGGAATATACTCAACTTATCGTTCTCATCCTCTTTCTCTGTACGTTTAGCGCTTGTTTGCATTGAGGTTGATGCGCTCGCTCCTTCCTGAGCAGATCTTCTTTTCTCCAGCCTAGCGGCCTGCTTCTTCTCTTCTTCCATCGGCATCTTTTCGCATTAAAACTGATGAAGTCAGTGTTTGTGTTGCAATTACTTAGTACGTTTTCTTTAATTATTTACTTAAGTTGGCACTTAAGTCTTCAATCTACCTCAAGAATGATTTAAGAGGTAGCGGAAGTGACGGCAAAGGTGGTAGGGATGAGAACGGCGCCCGTACACATGCGCTGCACGGCTGCCCTGCTGGCCACTGCTGAGAGTTGATTCTAAAATAAAATAAAAATAAAAAGCGGAATAACCTTGGAGATCAATTATCACCCTGCAAGCGGATAGTAGATGTGACGTAGTACATGTGTACCAAATTTCAGGTCAATAGGTGAAACGGTTTGCGAGCTACAAGTGATTTAAAATCCTGGACAGTCAAATGGACAGCCACAGTAGCGTATTATAGAAGAAGATAATTTGGCCAGTTTAGAATTTTTTTCCCTCATCGCCCCATAATGCTTTGTGTGGCCAGCACACCATCCCCCGGAGCTGTAACAGCCAACATTATAAGGCATATTGTGACAATCTGGGACCAAAAAAAAATAGGCTTCACCCCAAGCAGCCTGACCCCGAACCGTACTGGCAGGCTTCGGTGTGTCTGGGTCCCAAAAAATGGGTATGCAATGCTGATCATTTGCATTACAGGCTCTGTGGGACTTAGTTAGTGCTAGAATAGATTAGTAAATAATGCAGGTTCTCCAAATTTGATTTTTATGAAACATATACAGCATAAGTAACGGGTTATCTCTGCTTGTCACCAAATGTGCAGGTCGATCTTCGTGTTCCAAGTCAGTATAAGAGAAGGAGGCGCATGCCCTATGCATGAATACTAATTAGCTATGTGGAGATAAAAAAAACCTTAAAGAAGCCTGATGCCATACACAGGAGATTCCATGAAATAATAATAATAATAATAATAATAATGAAAGATGTATTTCTATTTAAAGGCGTTTTTATCTTTTTGATAGGAGAAAAAGTGCAAAGTATCAGCACAGACAGTTGGGAGAGCCTTCAGCGCGACTTCAGAAAACAGAACGAGCCAGCGTGCGGCTTCAATCATGACACGCCACTTTGAATTTTCTGCCTATAAAGACTTTTGACTATGACTTTTCTGCTCTGTTTTGACAAAATGTGTGATTCGTGTGTCTGACTGTGTTCTTTCTTCTTTGATCTCACGGGGGCACGGTGGTACAGTGGTTGGTACTGCTGCCACACAGTTCAGGTCACCTTTTTGGCCACAATAATCGGTCCAGTATAGTTGGCAGACGTTTCCCTAGCCCTCAGGGACACTTTAAAGATGACTGCACTATTATAATCCAGTCAGATCTAGTTCAGTTAGTCAGGGCTGTCCTAACATATGGGCACAATGGGCACTGGCCCAGAAGCATAGGGACCCCCAGTGTTTCTGATGCCTATGTATGTTTCTATTTTGCTATCAAAATGGGGGACCCAACAGACTACTTTGCCGGTAAGAGGGCCCTGCAGTTAGTTATTCCCCAATGACTTCAATGCATTTCGCAGAGTTCGGTGATATTCACAAACACTTCCATAATTTCTCGTGGAGTTCTCTCTTCACTATTGATCAGTATCAAAAAAAAGTCAAATTCAATCTACTATAATTTAATGTTGTGTGGTCGAGTGAGGAATCACACTGTAAATGTTGGGAGTGCCAACCCGGTTGTCCCTGTTTACTTCTAACAGAAATGAAAGCAAAATACAAGTGGCCAATGGCGGAGTGCCAGTAAGAATAATAAAAAAAACAAAAAGTAGCCAAATTGGACTTTAGACCTCTTACTCTTTAAAACTGGTCAGTCGTGCAGGAGCTCTGACCTGTGCCGTGCTCTGGTCACCGAGTGACTCCTCCTTCTGCCGACCCTGTGACTTATAGGCGGGAGACCTGAAGGGGCGGAGTCAGGCCTCCTTCTGCCGACCCTGTGACTTATAGGTGGGAGACCTGAAGGGGCGGGGTCAGGCCTCCTTCTGCCGACCCTGTGACTTATAGGCGGGAGACCTGAAGGGGCGGAGTCAGGCCTCCTTCTGCCGACCCTGTGACTTATAGGCGGGAGACCTGAAGGGGCGGAGTCAGGCCTCCTTCTGCCGACCCTGTGACTTATAGGCGGGAGACCTGAAGGGGCGGAGTCAGGCCTCCTTCTGCCGACCCTGTGACTTATAGGCGGGAGACCTGAAGGGGCGGAGTCAGGCCTCCTTCTGCCGACCCTGTGACTTATAGGTGGGAGACCTGAAGGGGCGGAGTCAGGCCTCCTTCTGCCGACCCTGTGACTTATAGGCGGGAGACCTGAAGGGGCGGAGTCAGGCCTCCTTCTGCCGACCCTGTGACTTAAAGGCGGGAGACCTGAAGGGGTGGAGTCAGGTGCCCTCACTGATCGTCTTCTCAGTGCTGTAGAAGGAACAGGAGAGGCCATGATTAGAGACAGCGCCCCCTCTTGACCTGCAGTGGTATTACCTACCTTCCAAAGGGGTGAACACTTTTTTACAGGCACTGTATAGACTTGCTGCTTAGAGAATAGGGCACACTTTCTTTATTCTGGGGAAAACAAGTGGACAGGATTGATGAGCTCTGCTGAGCCGAATGGCCTGTTCTTGGCATATTTTTTCTAACACGTGTAGCAAGACCAGGACAAAATATAAAGGTTTGGGGGATCCATTTTGTTGCAAAGGAAAAAGAGCAATCATTAGTATTAGGTAAAATCGCAGGACTGAGTCCAATACAAGACTGCTGCAGGTGAGACTTGCTGGTTCTTTATGGTGGTGAGGAAGGAAGAGGCGGATCATCTAATGAGGAGGGAGGAAATAATGTCATGAGGGGTGTGCTCTGTAGCCAGAAGGCAGTGGCTTAGCTGTTATTTGTTCCTGCAAGGAAGGAGAGAAGGCATTAGTGTTCATGATTAGCCCCGCATCTCCATGCTTCAGAATTAACCAGACCCTGTTGCTGCCTCCCACCCGCACGTGTGTGACACATCCTAATGAACAATCATCTGTGCGACTTACACCTGACAACGTTTTCCAATACACCACCCTATTTGCCTTACAGGTTTTTACAAAATGGTTTCTCTATTTCAAAAGTGTGAGTGCAGATCGGTGGTCAGACTGGTAAAGTAAGCCCGTGTCACAGATCCCTGTGACTTTCAGTAAAGGGTCTTCCTCACTTAGCCAAACAGGTAGCTGTAAAAATTGTGTATTTTATTTTTAGTATTTAAATTGCGGATGTAGGCAGGGTCAGTGATTTGGGCAGGCATTAACAGGGGGTTTGAATCACCATCTTTGCCACTGTGCCACACTGCTTGCTTCAGTATTTGGATAACACGAACCCCGGCAGGTTGAGTGGTCGGAAAAGACCACACAGTATTGGGATTTGAACCACCAGCTTTGCAAGCTGCAGACGATGATCTTTTCCACAAGGCCACAGTGCTGGCTTTACATTCATGTTGAAAATGACTTCTCTCTTTTTATAGAGCAGTGAGTTAGCACTGGAATGTGAGCCATCATTCTTGTGAGTTATAGTCCCCCATCTTTGCCAACATACCAAACTTTGCTTGTTTTAAAGGTAAATCTTTGTTATTTCCATACTAGCTGTGCCAGAAATCTAAAAATCAGCGTAGTCTTCAGAAAAAATGCTTGCAGTGCACCATGCAATGCATCTGTTGTATGCCATTTGGTATGGGATTTAATTAATGATTGCAACGTGCCTTCTGTTGGAATGACAAATGCAATGCAGTTAATAACTAAAAATGTTTGTGATGCGCCATCTTTTGGAATGGCAGAGCAACTGAATGGACACACAGACAAACACGCAGACACTTTTCCGTTTTTTATGGTGGACTAGTGCAATGCAAGCCCTGGCAGTTCAAGTTATTTGATCGAGGTCAAACTGCGAGAGGGGGCTTTGAACCAGCAGCTTTACCACCATGGCACACTACAAGTCCTTCTATGGTGTGAATGTAGGCAGACTAATTGAGTCAAATTAGACAACCTGTGCTTGACACTCTTAACGCTTTGAGCACATGGTGGCACTCTGCTCACTCGGTTTCCTTCCCATAGATAATCTGATTCACTTGTGAGGTAGTGAGCACAAGAGATGACATACTGCAAAAATGGCACAAAAGAACAGCCTGCTCTCTTGGACTGTCTGCTCACAGAGGCAAACGCCAACTCTGCCGATCTCCCCTGCAGGCTTCCCCGGCGTTCAGGTATAAAAAGCTAACGTGTCACCTCACATCAAAGGCAACTGACAAGCAACCCGCAGTCCTCATTGAACGCATTTAATTCTATAGCCGTGCGCTCATCATCTGGGAGATGTCACAGCACAATAAATATGTATCGATGCCTGTCAAAGGAACGCCTCGAGTCTGTCAGAACGACAAATTCCTCACAAATGGGAGCCTGCCATTTTCAATTGCGCCAGTATAATGCAGTACACCTGCACTCCTAGAAGCAGCCCGACACACTTCTGGCAGGAGCACCTCTGTTGTAATTGGGCCTTGATGAAATTAGACTGGGGGTGGGGGCTACGAGGGGCCATATCTGAGAAGCACATTAGCAGTGGACTGGATGAACACCTTGAAGTTTAACAGGGCAAAGCAGACTGGGGCATCAGGGAGTCTGAAAGGCAAAGAGGGCTTGAGAAATCAGGCCGACAGCAATGGAAGGAGAACAGATGGGTCAAATGATGAGCAGCCGAGTAGGAACTGAAGATGGGACTGACCACCTGGTCAAAAACTCAAAAGAGGCAGAAGGTAAATCAGAAATGAATCCATCATCAGGAGGTGTTATGCTACAGGCAGGGCATGTTCCTTAGCTTATGTTTCTTCTTCACGTCTAGTTTTTTTCTAAACTAATACTAGGGAGGTTCGCCTTCTGATCGCTTCGTTTGCCAACCCCCCCGGACACTTTGCGTCTCTGCCGTTCGCGTACGTGAATTTCACTTTCACCAAACAACAAATCTTTTAATTCTTGCGGATAGGCCTCTTCATTGGGAAGAAACGCTACTTTTCCCTGATGAATCCGATCAATGTATTCAATCTCTTTTCGCTGTTCCATTATTTCACTGAGTAATAATTTACGTTTGTTTGCGCTAATGCAATCTTTACTATCATTTTTTTGAGACTTTTGAATTTTTGTCTCTAACCTGCTCTACATGTATATTGCGCCAACGCTTTTGAATTCTTTACGACGTTCTACTTTGTCATCTACTCTTTGTCTTTTATTTCCGGCCCCGGGCGTGGTTACATCTCTTGGCACAAAAACTCGTCTCGCGGGATGTGAAAGTATCTCTCTGAAAAAGTCACGTCTCGTCCCATGCTAAAAAGTCTCATCTTGTCTTAGGATTTTTTTTTATTATAATAGATTTTTCATGTGTTTTTATTGACTGTGTACATTTTAAAAATATTTTTCTGCTTATTTATTATAATGTATCTACTGTTCATATGATGTGTTCACTTATGTTCCGTGTTTTTTGTGGGTTGGACCGCAGGAGGTAGGGCCACCCTGAAGACACTGCTGAAGGAGCCTGCTGAAGTTGGGTCACAGGTCCTTCAGTGGTGGTTCATGGTGGGTGTTTGTCTTTGAAGAAAGCTTTCTCATTGTTCTCGTTGGTCCCTTTTTTATAAGTATAGGGAAAGTATTGGAATCGTCCAAAGATTCGATGTTGAGATTTTGATGAATCTCGATGTTTTAGACTTCCCTGACTTTCTCGTATACAAAGTACTGGAATCGTCCAAAAATTCAACGAATCTTGACGTTTTAGACCTCTCTGAGTCCAAAAATACCATTTTTGGAATTAGGTCTGTGTGTCTCTCAGTGTCTGTGTGTGTATGTGTGTAAACACAATAACCTGAGTACGCCTTCACTTAGGTCAACCAAATTTTGCATACAAGTGTTAGATACAAAACATAGATTTCTATCAACGTTTGGGGTATTTCCGTTAACTGGAAGTGGTACTTTATCTTTTATTCATGCAGCTGCAGAGTCTGATTTATTCAACTTTACTTTTATAATAGTTGTTCAATATATTATTAATTTGATTTGATTTGTTGTTGATGGTTCTTTATTGTACATAATATAAAAATATAATCATGGTCTTGCGGTTAACTCCTCAAATATCCATCCCTTTATCTGAGTATACGAGAAAGTCGAGGGGAGAGCTCTCCTGATTTTTTGCTTTGCTCTCTCCCCCAACATAACATATCATCTATGGCGGGGGGAGCGAAAGCTTAAGATTTGTCAAAAATTTTGATTTCTGGTTCTCTGCATTTTAGGAAATCCCTGATACCGAAAACATTGATATCTCAATGATGGGTGTGTGTCTGTCTGTGTGTCACAGTTTCTTGAGCTAAAATGGCTGCATGGAAAAATCCCAAACTCGAAACTTAAACCTGTTAGGAGATGACAATGTGCTGATTAGTTTTTGAGCCAAATCATGCAAGAGAAAGAGGCACTCTAGGGCAGTGGTTCACAAACTGTGCGGCGGGCCCCCCTAGCGGGGCACGAAGTAACAAAAAGGGGGGTGCGAAGATGTGAAAAAAAGAAAACAAGAATCGAAAATATGAAAAATACATCTATTGAAACCAAAACAAATTAACTTAAACTACATTCTGGTACTAGAAAAATAAATATAGAGTTAGATAAATGTCGATAAAAGTATAACAGTAAAATAAAAATCTATGATATATCATTAATTAAAAAAGAAAAATTGGTATTAGTGGGCTCCTTTCAAAAAAACATTAGGGGGGCCGCGATTAAAACTGTTATGAAAACTCGGGTCGCAAATACTTAAAGGTTGAGAAGCGCTGCTCTAGGGGAACCCTCAAATACTGTAATTCTGCAATTAATTAGGAATTCTTCTCATCAATTGTTATCGTAACGACCTGTTTAATGATCAGAAAGATCAGCATCAGAGCGGTAAATAATTACTGAAATGTTAGAGAAGAGTTTGGGTCACTTGGTTCCTAGGCCGCAAAGCCTACTGACGCTCATGTCCAAATTTAAAAAAAAATATTCCTGGTCTTTTTATGTACCTTGCAAGGCACAAAGGTTTCAACTGATGCTGAATCCGGTTCTGCATACTGAAAAATTATTTATAATGTGCCTTAGGTTCTTTGAACATTTTAATTTTCATTTCCGGATGCTGATTTGTTTTGTGTTGGCCTTCACTAGCTTGTGTTTCCTGCCTCTTTCGTTACTACTGGTCACTGCCTGGGAGTGTGCAGGTGTGTATCATCTTTCTGCAGCAGTTTAAAAAGTCACCGTCGTGCATTGCCGGCTCATCCGAAACTGAACTGACTTTATTTCAGTGTGTGCTACGGTATTCCTTGTTTTATTTGTGACCTCCGGCATAAAGACGTTTCGCTTTGATATTTTTCGACTTTGACTTTTGGTTTCTGATTTACGCTTTGTCAAAACACAGGACTGATTCTTGCTTATGAACTTTTTGGTTTCTGACTAGGCTTCACCACTCGATTCCTACTTAAATAAATATTTCCACCCAGTCACTGCTTTAAAGGCACAACACCCATGAGTGCAACAGCTTTTCTGGTTTCTGAGTCTTTGATTCCGTCTTTGGCTTATGATTTTTGGATTATCACTCAGGATTTACTGTTTTTGCCTCATTGTTTTTTGCCTTTGTGCTCTTTTGTGATAACAATGTTTTAAAGACAGGGGTATTTTGGCCTATTTCAGGACCTTTAAAGTATTTTAAATATTTAAAAGCCTGCTCCCCATTTTTGGGACCTGGACACACTGAAGCCTGTCAGTACGGTTTGGGGTCAGGCTGCCTGGGGTGAAGCCTATTTTCATGGTCCAGATTGTCATAATCTGCCATTTTTCTAACAATTCCAAGCACTCTAAAAATTATTTCAATATGGTTGTTTGGGTTTTTTGAGGTCAATGAATCTAGTTTTTATATTTATCTTTTAGTTCCTTGTGTTCTTAACATCATTAAAAAGTATTCACATTCTCCCATGATGCCGTGTTGTCCTTTTTATGGACGCCGCCATGCTGGACAGTGTTTGCTATGACACGAGTCCTATCAGAGTTGTTGGCAGGAACTTCCTGGAGGTTGCGCATCATTATCGTGACTCAGCAGGAAAACAGTTTAACTGTCTTCTTGAGTTAAACCGGGAGATTCATGAAAAATGCAAAACAAATGAAAATAAAATAAAACTAGGTGACAGAAACCCGGACAAGAGGCAAAAGTCACAGTCAATAATCAGGCCTGAAGTCAAAAACCTAAGCAAGACACAAACAGAATCACAAAGGTTTAGAAGGTTTTATCCGCAGATTGTTTTTTCCTGCTTGCTGATTAATTTGAGGTCACGACCCCAGAGACCACACCCCTAGGAATGTAGGAAATGCCCCTTGACAAATGGCACACAAAAATGGCTTCCATAATGGGAAAAAGCTATAAGACCTCAAATTCAAGCCCGAATCATGATGATGATGAAATCACTAGTGCAATGTTTTAAAAAGCCAATGACATACTGTATATTTCTATCCATCCAAAATTTTGATTCATAAAAGAAAAAACTTTGTATCATTCCATATTGATAGTTTTTGGAAGTACCGATTACGCTATTTTTTTTCTGCCCTCTGATTACGACTGACGGCTTGTGCTTCTTGGCTCCGGTTATGTGTGCCCTTGCTGGCTTACGACTTACCACTCCATTTTGGCTACACGTCCTGAGCTTTGTCATTTACTGTATGTATGGTCATCCCTGCAGGAATTCTGACTGCTCCTTGCCACCTCCTGATTCCATTTCCTTTCAAAACTACTGTTGCCTTACATAAGCAGTATGCAGATTAGAGGGCCTCTTTTATAAAGCTTGCGTACACACAACGAGAGGCTCGAAATGAGCGTACGTAACTTCCCACACAAACGTCAGAATTTATAGAAGAAAACTTGACAGGGGAACGTGCTAATAATTATGGCAACTCTGACCCATACGTAGGCAACTGGGAAATGAGGACATTCTTGATCAAGTAGGGAGATTCAGCCAAAGCGGCTAAATGACGACTCACATGTGTAATAATTCATATAATGTGCCATGACATGACAAACACATTACACCTCAAAAACAATGAATATGATAGTCAGGCTGCATTTCACTTCCCTTCAAAGAGGGCCCATGCTGCGTACTGGCGCTGAAGAACTATTTTCTGTTCTTCGTCAATTTATCTCGGTTACCTGCTCTCACCTCTCAGTGAACTGGCCGACAGGTCAGGAATATCTCAGCCAAGCTTCACCCCATCATACAAGCTGTCAGAGGCGGCCTTTGGTGGTGGCGACTAGGGCAATCGCCCCAGGCCCCGTGCCTGAGGAGGGCCCCGCGATAGGAGATTCTTTTGTCACCGTCAGCTCATCATACAAATATGCGGGGCCTCTGCAAGACATTCAAATCCGTTATAGACTGAAATACGGTACGTGGTGGATTTCTTCTAATTCCTGTGACCATTGCGAGCGTGGAAAGAAGCTTTTCAAAGTTGAAACTTATCAAAAATTATCTATGATCAACAATGTCACAAAACAGATTGTGCAGTTTAGCTATTTTGTCAATCGAAAAGGAACATTGGACTACAAGGATCTTATCAGCGATTTTGCTCAGCGAAAAGCCAGAAAAGTGGACTTCCGTCTGTGACTGTCAAAGCAGCTGTTTGGTAAGTGTTCGTTTTATTACAAGTGTTCTGGTTCTCCGTAATTAAATAAATTTGCCGACTCCAGCGGGTTCGGCAGAAACGACTGTTATCTAGTTTGTTAATTTTGCATGCAAAATGTTTCTGAATCATTAATTAAGTTGGTTAAAGGCCACTAAACCAATATAAGAACAATTACAATACGTAATGTAATCAAACGGCCAATGGTACCTACATAAGGCACCATGTTTTTTAACAATAATAAGGCGTACAGCATTAGAGGCGGACAAGCCCGTGAGCGTGGTGGTACGGTATATAGCCTACACTTATGGCTCTCGGCCCTGCATATGACACTCGCCCAAGGCCCCGCGTACTCCTAAGGCCGCCTCTGCTGCTGTGCTGGAAAGCCATTAACTGACCGGCGAGGTGCTACATCCAGTTTTTGTATGGTGTGGGTGCACATACATAAAACATAACTTGTTTTTGCCAACATAAAAAGTCAATTTGCTAACATAACTGGATTATTTTACTGCACTCATATTGTAATAAGGACTCCTAGCGAGAATCAAGCTGCTTTGATTAACCGTAAGCAGTGACATTCTATTAACAGCCTTAGCATTAGACCCGAGTGTCACTTGGGCTGTAAAAACTGCCAACAGCGTTAGCTAGTCCCAAGGGTCACTCGGGAAACTGCATAGATGCATCTTACATAAGACGTGAGGATTACTCAGGCTGTTAAAGTGATAACAGTGTTAGTGCCGAGCGTTACTCGGGCAACGTTAGAGGCGTGTCTTGCATAAGCCGTCAGGCCGGAGCGTTACCTGGGCAACAGCATAGACACATCTCACACAAGACGTTAGGATTACTCAGGCTGTAGAAGATCCAACAGCATTAGTGCTGAGTGTTACTAAGGGCAACAGTGGAGGTGTGTCTTGAGTTAGCGTCAGGCCGGAACGTTACCTGGGCAACAGCATAGACACATCTCACACAAGACATTAGGATTACTCAGGCTGTAGAAGATCCAACAGCATTAGTACTGAGTGTTACTAAGGGCAACAGTAGAGGCGTGTCTTGCGTAAGCGTCAGGCCTGAGCGTTACCTGGGCAACAGTGTAGACGCATCTCACAAAACCAGAAAGTGCAACAAAAAAAAAAGTAACGCCAAGCAGGTCAGTGCCCAAGTCACCACATGATCTTGTATGGTCAGTTGCAGAGCACAAGCAGATATTCTTGAATGCAGGTGGTGGGGTCTCGATGCGTCAGGTGGGAGCGGCTCCACCAGCCGGTGAAGTTCTGCAGCACTACATGTGTAACAGATTCATTAACGTGCTCCATATATGGATGTTTCAACGCAGTGTTTGAGACGCGTTCATGTACCCATATTAGCAACAAGATGATTATAATTTTTAAATAGTAAATTACGTAGAAATGTGCACACGGACGGCTTTATAAATGTTATTTTTTTGTTGTTTGGTGTACGTTTTCCAGGTTTTTTTTTTAGCATGCACATATTTTTAAAATAATATTTCAAAATGAGGCCCCCAGGGCAGCACTGTTCCACTTTTAGATATCTGGAGGCCTGCACCCTTTTTTTCACCATTTTGTGTGCAGTAATTCGCCACAGGATGCTCCCAATAGCCGTCCTTGATGGACGTAGCCGACATTGTGGTTTGGCAAACGCCTGATCCTAATTCGGGACTGCGTGAGCCAAGCCAGATCTGGGCAGGGGATCATAAACGGTGCAGACAGTGGTTACGCATTGGCACTGGAGCAAAAGTGTTCATGTGAGCAACCCGTGCAAAGAATGCCAAATGGCACTGAGCGCTGGTGCCCTTGATGGACGGCATTTTGGAGTTGCGCTCGCGTTCTGTGCGCAGTGGTGACATCCATGGCAGGGGTGAACGGATCAATGGGAATAAATTAGAGAGTGAGCATGAGGAGGCAGGGGGTGATTAAAAAATTAGGCAGGCACAATTGAAGGTAAGCAATTGGTAGTCATTGGGGTGGGAAGGGGGGATAGAGCGAGAGCTAGAGAGAGATCAGACTGAAATCCGAGGAAAGCGGCTTACACATCAAAGTAGCATTTGATTGTCGTGACAGATCAGACTGGCATGGGTTCAGGGACCACGTGAGTGCGGTGGCACAGGGCAGCCCACTTTTAAAGGTAGATCTCACCCCACGACCACCACGATAGCTTACCACTACATGCCGCCGGGAAGGCACTGTGAGGATGCCAGTTTCTGACAGCCACTGACCATGTAACCCAATTATTACTGCCCGCCTGAACATACGCATCACCACAAGGAAAGCCCTTTTGACAAATTCCATGCCACTGTGGTGAAATTCTTGGAACACAATTTGTTGGTATCTGAGGCAACTTATTCCAGTGTAAATGGGAAATTGAGCCAGACAACCAATTAGGATTAAGCTAAAAAAAAAAAAAAAACTACAATTAGGCAGAAAAGACAGCAGATGGAATGGTGGGGTGGGGGGGGGGGGGCTCATTGTGAGAGACAGAAACATGACGGCTTGGCTCTTACGCCTTTATCAGATGTCTGTTTTATTTATAATTAGAAATGGACAACATGAATTAAACCAAACAGATGAGATTATTTGTAGCTAGCTTGGTGGGTGGGTGGTGGGGTGGGGGGGGGCGACAACAGACACATGGAAACTCACCCATAGAGTCGTTCATGCGTCAGGTTTTCAAATCTCTTCTACGGCTCGGGGTGGGCAGGGTTGGGCAGCGTGACAATACTCTGTCAATGAGAAGAAGCAATTAAGAACCATCAGTATTTATGAACAAGAACGGTACACTGTGCACACTTTGGGAGCCATTTCCCTCCACCCGCTTTCACATCTGCCTTAATCCTGTTCAGAAACTACCCTAGATGGGGTGCCAGGCCATTACAGGGCACACTCACACTTAGGGGGACACTTTAGAGTCGTCGGGTAACCCTAACTTGGATGGGTTTGTGGAAGAGAAACTGGGGCAACCATGCTTGTTGTATTCATTTCAAACAGTATGGTGGACCCATGACCGACTGGGATGCCTAGAAGGACCAAGAGAGGGATTATACCGCCCCTGGGCCACGAGAGGGTGGCCACCCTGGTCTGTATGGGGACCACGGGAATGGAGCATGGAAGCTCAACCCCATTGGGGACCGTGGCCACCACAGGGGGGCGCCTGTAGGATTGTAGAGCCCAGGGTGTCAACACTTCCGCCACACCCAGAGGTGCTGGTAGAAGAGATTCCAGGGACACCCGGAGTGCTTCCAGGTGCTCATGTGCCACTTCTGCCACACCAGGAAGGTCATCAGAGAGTGCCTGGAGCACATCCGGGTGATTAGAAAAGAGGCCGCTGCCTCCTCCAAGTGACAGAGCCGAGGCGGGAGGAAGAAGGCAACGCTCGGGAGGAGAGGTGGAAAGGCCGAAGGAGAAGTACGGAGAGGCGAGAAAAGGACGGAAGGGTGTTTGGTGCAGGGGCACTGTGTTGTGTGCTGGACTTTTATTAGTAAAGAGTGTGTTTTTGGAACGTTGTGTCCGTGTCTGTCTGTGCCAATGCACTAATCCAACAAACCTTACCGATCACAAATATATGAAGGCAAGAGGGCGAAGCTGAAAAAACAATACGCATTACGTATAACTTCTCAACAAGTTTCAAAGCTCCACCATGCTTGTTTTCTCCTGTCCCTCTTGTTGTCTTGAGCCGCTCATTCCTCCTTCCATGGAAAGCCACTTTATAGTGCTGCTCTGCTGAACTCGGCCCTCACAGCAATGGACTCCTGTGTTTTGCAGTCGTCCAAAACTGCTTGTAGCACAACTTGGTTTTGTGTTGTCCTCTCTACGTTCCCTGCCGTAACAATTCTTTTTTTTTAATGGGGACCACGGGAATGGAGCATGGAAGCTCAACCCCACTGGGGCCCGTGGCCACCACAGGGGGGCGCCCGTAGGATTGTAGAGCCCAGGGTGTCAGCTTAGTATTTCTGCCTTAGTCACAGCCGGTGTTCTCTCTCTGTGTCTCTGTGGTTTAATTCTGACTATTCTCATTTAACAGCTGCCAGTACAGTGCCCCCTCACTTCACAAGAACGTGCATCCTGCTCCTCCATAACACTACGGTGTCCGAGTGAGCCGCATGATGGACTGACAACCAGTCCAGGTTTGGCTCCTGTTCAGCCCCTTGAAGCCACCAGGATAGGCTCTCCCCATGTTAGGTTAGGCAAACTGGCATCTCTTACATTTGACAATACTGGACTGCCAGTGTGTGTGAACGAGCAAGCCCAGTGTCCAACTGTTGTCCATCTAGGATAGACCCAGTGTGACCGAGTAGTGGAAAAAAAAGTAAAGACTACAACACTTGAAGGAGGCAAGCCGTACCCAAACACAAGATTACAATTCAGGTGCCCTACCTCGAGCCAGTCTATTGACTTTGATGGGTGTTCCAGGGTTTACAGCCACACATCAGAAGATCCTCCATCGCCAAAACATGACGAGCTACAAAAGACAACATGAAGATTACACCATTTAACTGACTAAATACACTGCCTGAAGTGAACACACGTTTATCAATTTACTTGAAATTGTTGCCCCATTTTCTAACCCACTTAAACCAAAACCAGGGTCACAGGAAGGATGCAAAGCAGGAACAAATCCTGGACAGGCCTCCTTGGACACACACACACATACACACTAGGGACTATTTAGTGTGGTCAAACCCACCTAACCTGCATGTGTTTAGACTGCGGGAGCAAATGGGAACACCTGGAAGAAACCCACACAGGCACGGTGGGAACATGCAAACTCCACGAAAGGGAGGACCCCGGAACACAAAGCCTGGTTTTTCAAGTAGAGGCAGGCAGTGTGACACAATGGGTAAGGCTTTCGACTTCAGACCATGAGGTTGTCCGTTCAAATCCCACCACTGACACTGTGTGACCCCGAGCAAGTCACTTCACACGCCCTGTCCTCCAACTGGAAAAACAAAACAAATGTTGAAAGTTGCTTTGGATAAAAGTGTCGGCTGAATAAATAAATGCAAATGGTCTCCTTACTGTGTGGTAGCAGTGCTACCACTGCACCTCCACGCTGCCTCTACTTGAAATTGTGCCTCACTAAGTAACACAATAGAAATTATTTATTCCATTGACCACAGTTTTTTTCATCTAGATAGATAGATAGATAGATAGATAGATAGATAGATAGATAGATAGATAGATAGATAGATAGATAGATATGAAAGGCACTATATAACAGACAGACAGATAGATAGATAGATAGATAGATAGATAGATAGATAGATAGATAGATAGATAGATAGATAGATGTGAAAGGCACTTTATAATAGATAATAGACAGAGAGATATGAAATGCACTATATAACAGATAGATAGATAGATAGATAGATAGATAGATAGATAGATAGATAGATAGATAGATAGATAGATAGATAGATAGATAGATAGATATGAAAGGCACTATATGATAGATAGATAGATAGATAGATAGATAGATAGATAGATAGATAGATAGATAGATAGATAGATAGATGTGAAAGGCACTATAAAACAGATAGATAGATAGATAGATAGATAGATAGATAGATAGATAGATAGATAGATAGATAGATAGATAGATAGATAGATAGATAGATAGATAGATGTGAAAGCCACTTTGTAATAGATAATAGACAGAGAGATATGAAATGCACTATATAACAGATAGATAGATAGATAGATAGATAGATAGATAGATAGATAGATAGATAGATAGATAGATAGATAGATAGATAGATAAAACAACTAAAGTGCTGTCTAAAAGGGAAACTCAGCAATTTCACACATTTGGCAACAACCCATGGAGACAGGGCAGCACAGCCCCCACAAATGAATCTTTATTTTGGGTAGTGCCAACCCACAGACCCAGACGGGAACATATACCAATCTATCCACTCTGGTGTTTCGGCTGGCTTCACTTCAAACTCTGAAAAGGTGGGCTGAAGCCGAACTGGTCGACTCTTTGAGCTCTCTTAGAATTTTAAATTAATCGATTAGCCAGCCTGGCATGGGGTGTGCCAGTCATAGTGCATCACCAATGGTCTCAGACTGGGAGGGTGGGAGAAAAGCTGCCCTTTTAAGATCAAAGCCCAAACACCCCTATTATGAAGAGGGGTTAAGATCAATGGGAAATCCCGTAGGACACCCCTATTAAGAAAGTGACGTTTGGAATAACGGAAGACTCAACATTTATATGAAGTTACTGGAGGCTGTAGTGAATTGGCTAACTAAGATAACAGAATTCTGCATATTAAGAGTCAGATGACATGATGTATTAGATAAGGTGATGGTAAAAGAAAAATAGAAAAGGGAATGAATTGAACGTATTAATGATTGTTCACAAATAAAGAACCACTCTGCATTTTCATCTGGTCTCGTGAATGACTACTTTGAAAACAGAGGAAAAGTTTTTTTTCCAATACGATAGATAGATAGATAGATAGATAGATAGATAGATAGATAGATAGATAGATAGATAGATAGTCACACACATGCACATGGGAGACAACTGAAGGGCTCAAAAAGGGATAATTCCATGCCAGTGGGTGGCATACTGCACTGATCCTCCCTCTTTTTCATTGGCAGACCAACCACAGTAGATACCGCCTGGACTCGATGACGTCATTTCCAGTTCCGGCCCTGATGACATCACTCCCCAGGCTGACTTGAAAACCGCCATGTTTGTCTATCTGTGTGTTCTATTGTTGGACTGAAGTCTGTGGAGATCTGTTTCATTTGAACCCAACTTTCATTGCTGGCAGCCTAGTTCAAGTATATGGGTGGCTGCTGCCAAAACTTTTCCTGTTTGTCAAATCTATATTACTAAACGACAGTTTAATATATGCACGGACAGCGGACGCACCGAGACGCATGCGCCAAAGAGTCAAACCCAGCGGCTTCCCAGAGTCGGTAGGTGGCGCCCAAACAACACAACCTGTACGAGACCGCATAGATGCGCCCAAACAACACAACCTGTAAACTAAACTTGCTCTAATTCACTGTGCCAGCAGTCAGTGTGGCATATTTGAATCACATAACGGTAATTCAGTATTAAAAGTAAGAGTTGTACCTAACGACACAGCCACAGAGAAACAAAAACGAGACCGCATGGATAAAAACAATAAATGGAGGCTCCTACAACGCGCTTCAGAAACACCAGAAGCAAAGAAGTCGCGGCTCCAAAAAGAAACAGCTCAACTAACTGAAATACAAAAACGAGCCCGTATGGATAAAAACAATGAACGAAGGCGCCTATTAATATATGCACGGATGGCGGCCGCAGGACGCACCAAGGCACATGCGCCAGAACGCCTCAGAACCCCAGAGTCAAACCCAGCGGCTTCCTAGAGTCTGATTAACTATTTTGGATTTACCATTTTATGAATGTTTGGTTTCCAATTTACTTAATTTAAACCTTTCCACTCTGATATTGTTTGTATTTATAAGTGCAACAACTCAAAGACATTTTGAACTTAAATGATGTAACAATTAAAATTCAATTTTTGTTTTAATAAATTGATTAAATTTAGTACAAATATATGTATTTAATTCAATGAAAACTTAACCAGGACGCTCCCAGCCTCCATCATTTGTCATTCCTCCAAATATTGGAGGGAATACAAACTGAGTGCCATTCTTGCATTTGCGATTCTTTAGAGAATCGGGGGTTTACTGGTCCTTTCATAATATATACAGTATATATATATATATATATATATATAAAATCACCCTTATAGGTGATGGCACTGACTGGTGTGGCTGGCCGTCTGCTCGTCTCGCTAATCTATGTTTTAACTTTGTTTTTATGTATTAGTTTATCTCAGCGGCCACTGTCCTATGATCGTGATTCTTTACTTAACATTTTTTCTGGCTTGCTTTCCTCTCATTTATCATCTCCTAATGGGATTTTATGTAAAGCTCCACCTTTGTTTTATTCATCTCCTGACTTCTTCACCTGGACGCCGGTGTTCACCTGTATCGGAGAGCTGAATGCCTCTCGGAGACGCAAACGCACCTGCCGCCGCCGTGGAAGAAGAGCCGGTTTTGCTGTTAAACAACGCCGACTCAAGCCCCAGAGCTTGGATTCCCGATGCCTGCGAGTCGTCTATGACCCATCTTCTCCTGCACAGGACTCCATCCCTGGTCCATGGGCGCTGCATACTGGATTTAATTTCTCCATCTCAAGGTGGCATCACTCTTCCTTGGTGTGCTTTCGGGGAGTAAATGCTGCTAATCTTCACACGCTCACCCGTGCTCATCCCGCTCTTCTACTTCTATCAAGGCTGCTATCTTGAACGGGAGATCAGCGTCTAATAAAACTTTTATTCTGCAAGACTTTATTATCTCAAATAAACTGGATTTCGTTTTCATCACTGAGACCTGGATTGTAAATGGTGACTCTTCATGTTTTACTGACTTGGTACCATCAGGTGATTCATTTTTAAACTCTCCTCGGCTGCCTCGTCGTGGTGGGGGCATTGCCACTGTTTTTAAAAGTATGTTCTTGTGTCAGTGCCTTACAAAGGGTCCGTTTAGTAGCTTTGAACTGCAACTTTTCGAAGTGTGCAGCTCCCCTTCGTTGTTGTTTGCTGTGGTTTATAGACCTCCTGAATTTAATGATACCTTCATTTCTGAATTCTTTGATTGATCTCCTGGCTGATATCACCCTCTCCCATGACAAAGTATTTATTGTTGCTGATTTTAATATTCACGTTTGTTGTCAATCGAAACCCTTGGTTATTGACTTTTTATCACTATTGGACTCATTTGATTTTATCCAGTATATTAATACGCCAACTCACTCTCTCAGTCACACCCTTGATTTCGTTCTTACACGTGATATTTCAGTTAATAATATTGATTTATGTGATGTTTCTTTTACTGATCACTTTTCTATAATGATGGATTTGAATATTACTGTTGATGTTACTACTACTAGTTGTGCTCCACGCTGTTCTCACTTTTTAAATTCTTCTATTATATCCGATTTTAAAACCATATTCTCTAGTCTGGATGTACATGTCCAATGTGATGGTATCGATGATTCTGTCTTAGAATTTAATTCCACTTGTAAAACAGTTTTAGACTCAATTGCTCCGCTCAAGATACGCTGTAATAAGGGAAGACCTGCTCCCTGGCTAAATGAAACTACGCGACCGCTACACTGCGCCTCTCGAACTGCGGAACAGCGTTGGGAAAAAAGATGGACTGATTGTTTCTAAACAGATTTTTAGGACTTCTCTATTCAACTTCCAGGTTGCAGTTAAGAAAGCTAAACATGATTTCTTTGCTGATTTAGTATCCCATCATTTTAAGAATCCTAGGGTCTTATTTAATTCAATTAATGCGGCCATTCACCCTCATTCTGTGATGGGATTAAATAGTACTGTTCTTTCATGTGAGCAGTTTCTTTCATTCTTTGTCAGTAAAATTGATACAATCCGCTGTGGTATTGTTCCAACTGGCTATGAACTTCCTACTGTTAATCATGGCATTGTCTTGGAATCGTTTGATCTTGTCTCACTTTCACAGTTAAAAAGCACTATTGACACCCTTAAACCAGCTCTCAGTCCTCTTGATTTTGTACCACCACACCTCGTAGTTGAAGCCGTTGATGTTTTGGGTCCACCTTTGCCAGCCATTATCGATGGTTCTATTTGTGAGGGGGTTGTGCCCTCATTCTTTAAACATGCGGCACTGTGCCCCTGTCTAAAAAAGGCAGAATTAGATCCTAGAGTTTTAGCCAATTTTCGCTCCAATTTTCCAATTGCCATTTCTGGCTAAAATATTAGAAAGAATAATTTATAATCAATTGGTTGATTGGTTAACTCCAATAATTTATTTGAGATCTACCAATCTGGCTTTAGGCATTATCATGGTGTTGAGACGGCCCTCCTGAAAGTATTCAATGACATCTCTATTATTACTGACTCAGGTGCCGCTGCAGTCCTTCTCCTCCTTGACCTGTCCGCTGCCTTTGACACTATTGACCATGAGACATTGCTGTTGTGGCTTGAACATCTTGTTGGGCTTAAAGGCGCTGCTCTTAACTGGTTCAGGTCATATCTAACTGGTAGACACTTTTCAGTGACTTTAAATTCCTCTTTTTCCTCTACTGCTCCTCTTAAATGTGGTGTTCCTCAGGGATCCATTTTGGGTCCTATTTTATTCTCTATTTACCTTCACCCTATTGGAGCTATTTTTAGGAAATTTAACATTTCTTTTCACTGCTATGCTGATGATACACAGGTTTATATTCCCGTCTGCAACTCTGCAATAAATCAACTGCACAACTGTCTTTTTGAACTAAGATCCTGGATGGCTAATAATTTTCTTGATCTGAATCAAAATAAAACAGAGGTGCTTATAGTGGGTCCATCAGCTAAAGCCCAAATTGGTCTTGGACTTCTCGGCTCTTTCTCTCTTTTGCAAACCTCCAAGTCCGCAATCTTGGTGTTATTTTTGACAGTAACCTCTCATTTGAGAAACAGATTAATTCTGTAGTCAAGAGTTGCTTTTTCCAGCTTCATCTTTTAGGTAAGATCAAGCCTTTTTTTATCTTCTAGGGATCTTGAGAAAGCTACTCATGCTTTTATCGTTTCTCGCCTTAATTACTGCAATTCGCTGTATTCTGGGATTAGCAAATCCCTGTTACGCAGGTTACAGTTGGTCCAGAATGCTGCCACTCGCTTTCTGGTTGGGGCAAGAAAGTCTGATTCTGTTTCTCCAATATTAGCTTCTTTACACTGGCTGCCTGTCAGTTTTCGAATTGATTTTAAAATGTTGCTAGTTTTTAAATCTTTACATGGGCTTGCTCCTGCCTATTTATCCGAA